>NC_140591.1:436539027-436679027 GCF_964204655.1 Triturus cristatus | reverse complement strand
CCTTGTGTACTCCTGTTCACTTGCAATCTGACCCAGGACTCTGGTGCTGACAGGCAATTTGCATCAGAAAAGTGAAGTGATTGTAGCAGACTCCTTCTTGCCTTTGTCTCTGGGCATTGATGATGCTGATGACCAGCGATGACTTTTGTAGGTAATAGTTACAGGTTGTTGCAATAGGCAACACAATTTCAAACACAATAATACATTGAGCTCAATGGGAACTTTAAGTTATAAGCAATTAATTACTTTCAGGATTACTTTTCTAACTCCAGGACTGGATCCTAGATTCAGTCCTGGGACAGTTCTTGAAAACAAGTGAGTAAATTCGGTTAAGTTACTGTTGTGATTTTTAAGCAATATTTAACTATTTTAAAAATTGACACTTAGAAACTTTTTCTGCTCAAATTACCAATGTTATCCTATGGAAGGAAATTCACTTAGCAGGTAAGTGGGGGTTATGGTTACTTTTTCTAGGTCAGTGTTGGATCCTGGATTCAGCACTAGTGTACCACCTGTAAGCGTTTGAGAAACTGCGTTTAAGTTATACAGGCGATTTTTAAGGAATATTTATAAGTTTGTAAAATCGACAGAGAAGAAATTTCATAGAAAAACAGTCAATGGTTCCCCTATGGAAGAAAATTCAAGTTACGGGTAAAGTATGTTCTCGTTACTTTTGTAATCCAGGGCTGGGATCCTAGGCTCAGTACTGGGACCTCTGCCTAAAACAGGTAAGTAATTACGTTTTCACAGTTGGTACGATTTTTAAAGAATATTTGTAGTTTACAAAAATCGACACTTTGAAGACATTCCACAGAAAAACAGTCAATGATTTCCTATGGAAGAAAATTGGGTTAGTGGGAAGTACGGTTGTGAGTACTTTTCAGGGCCAGTGCTGGGATCTCTCCTAATAGCAGGTGAGTATTTCCGTTTTCGTTACTCGGTTGATTTTAGGTGAATATTTGAAGTTTTAGAAACTCCACACTTAGAAGAAATTTCAGAAGAAACCAGTCAATGTTATCCTATGGAAGAAAAGTGAGTTATCGGCTTTTGGGTAAGTACTCGACTGGCAGAGTTAAGGTTCTGGGCACAGACTCGGGGGTCTCCCAGGGTCAGGTTGGTACAGTTGTTACACCCTCAGCGGCACTGGGGCGGCCGGGTGCAGAGTGAGTTAGGCCCAATGTTATCCTATGGGAGGCAGGGGGGCCTTGGTTGGTGGCTGATGACTAGCAGGCCACGCGGCTGTGGGAGCTGGGCTCCTGGTCACTTGCTCAGGGCAAATGGGGAAGTAGGTAGGAGTAGAGGTTGCACTGCCAGGGCCACTCGGGCGGCTGGGTGCAGGGTGCTTTTGAGCCTTCGGGCGCTCAATGGATTTCAATGGGAAAGCTCAAGGACGAACAAAGGCTGCAAGCTCGGGGACTAAGATTCTTCGGGTGCCACCACCACTTCGAGAGGTAAGTTGGGTAGTTGGAGGATAGGTAGGTACCACGGAGTCGGGCACAGGGGGCTGCAGGGGGCCGGGTGCAGGGGTGCCTTTTGATGTTGGGAAATCTTACCAGCTGTTGATCATGGTTGGGGGGGGGGGGTCCCTGGTTCTGAGGCTGCAGGCATCGTTAGGAGCGTCGAGGTGGGTCCTTGGGTGCCGGATCCGGGGTCACAGTCGCCAGGGGGACGTCCTCGGGGTCTTTGTCCACTCCGGCACAGGCCAGGCTTGACGGGTGCAGAGTGGTTCGCGGTTCCGGGCTGATGCCAGTGGTTAGAAACTTGCTTTGAGCAGAGCCACTGCTCATGGGAGTCCCAGATGCTCAGTCACAAGGTAGCCAGGTCCTCCGGGGTTTGTGAGGTTGCTGACCACAGGAGGTGCTGGGATTTAGCAGGAGCAGGTTTGAGGGTCGTCAGGCTGGTAGGGCTGGGGCTAAAGCAGTTGCGGTCTTCCTCTTCTTTCTTCTTGTTCTTCTTTGCTTTTACGGAATCTGGAATCTGAGGAGGGAAGGTTCAGGGTGCTCTTAAATACTAGATTTAGGAGCGTTACAGGTAGGTAAGGGCAGGGACCAATGGGTCCCTGCCCTGGGGTGGGTACACCCCCTATCCTGCCACTCTCCTGTGGGAGGGGGGCAGTAGCCTAGTCATGATTGGGTAGGGCTTCCAATCTTGAAGATGACGAGAGCCCGGAGATGTGCTTCACCTCGCCTCCCCCGCCTGAGGGGTGGTGGTTGGCAGAGGCTGGCACATCCCCTGTCCTTACTTGGGGTTTCCGGCCAGTCTTCCTGCCAGAGTGGGGGTCAGAACCGGTGGGGGCCAGTTGCTGGGTACAGCAAATGGCCTGGAGAAGCTCACAAAGGTGGCATGCCTTTGAAGCTTCCCCCTGCCCATCCAGGGGGAGGAGACCTAGCACCTCGCCCAGGATGTGCATCGTTGCAGGCCCAGGAGAGCGGGGGCTCTCAACCCAGGGGTCCAGCAACATGTCTGCTGTGTGGCAGCCTAGGCAGCCTCTCAGACAAGACGTGGATTGTAGGTTAGGTTTCAGGGGGCATCTCTAAGATGCCCTCTGTAGTGCTTTGTACATTAAATCCCACACTGGCATCAGTGCGGGTTTAATGTGCTAAGAAGTTTGATACCAAACTTCTCAGTCTTCAGTGTTCCCATTATGGTGCTGTGGGGTTCGTGTTTGACGAGCTCCCAGCACCATATACTTTTAAATGGCAGCACTGCACTTACAGTGCCCAGGAATGGACCTGGGTGCTGTAGGGGCACAGGGCTCATGCTCCTGTGCCCACACCATTGGCATAGGGCACCCAGCTAGAGGGGTGGCTGATGTATGCCAGGGCAGTGTAGGTTGTGGGCATGACACACAGGGATGTGTGCCATGTCGTCTCTGTGTTTTGTCTTGTACCCAGATACTCTGCCTGCAAGGGCAGTGTGTTTGTGTTAGGGTACAGGGCCTCTAAGGGTGGCACAATAAGTGCTGCAGCCCTTAGAGGCCTTCCCTGGTCACAAGGACCTGGGTACCTAGGGTACCATTTACCAGGGGCTGACATGTGGCCAGGGTTTGCCAATTTAGGTTTTAGGGAAGGAACATAGGCCCTGGGCACCTGATTGGCAGGAGCCCAGAGCACACTTAGTCAAAGTACAGTCAGCAATTCAGCAAAAAATGGGGGCATACCATGCAAGAAAGATGGCACTTTCTCACATCCCTGACCAGGTGGAATTAATCTATAGGATCGTACTATGAAATTCTATAGACATCGCTGTACCTCACAATCTGACCCTGCAATCCTTGGCTGCATAATAAGGTGATTTTGGTGAAACATCCTGTAGCTTCTTTGACAAATCCATGTCATCAGCTCCTGTTCTAGCAACACAAACAGTTGCTAAATCCTCTCCACTGGTTTCATCTTTGGCTCTGTAGTTGCTGGACAAGGCTTTTTTCACCTTCCTCCATAAGCCTTTGGTTCTTGTCCTGTACAAAAGTCCACACAAGATTCCTCGGATCCTTCATCTATAATGCAAAACCTTTACTATTAGAACGCACAATGAAAGAAAATGCATTGGGCTGTGCACTGAGCTTGCATTAC
The DNA here is from genome assembly GCF_964204655.1 of Triturus cristatus. Lineage (NCBI taxonomy): Eukaryota > Metazoa > Chordata > Amphibia > Caudata > Salamandridae > Triturus > Triturus cristatus. The sequence goes on along the minus strand of NC_140591.1, from coordinate 436,675,455 downwards.
TAACAGTAGGTCCAGTTTAAAAATGTTTACATGTTAGCAAACGTTAACTATTTGTAATGATGCCAGAATGCTCCCTGGTTATATGCAAAGACATTTAGATGCATAAAATCAAGATTTGTTGTTTGCATTCAAAATAAAACGTAAACTGAACACATTTGCACCTTGAAAAATGTTTTAAGTATGATGCAACTCTAAATACCATTTCTCTGAGGGTTTGGTTGGAAAAACATACCAGTATTGACCCAATGATTAGTGATGGAAAATGTAGATTTTCATAAGCCTTGATGGACAGAAAATCTGGGTTTTATTAAAGACATGGAGGCTAATATTATGCAATCCTCTTTATTGCGCCACCCACAGCAGCATCATCAAAGAACATAGAACAACAAAGATCTTAGAACACTAACAAAGAGCCGGAACCTCCATGACTCTTCCTTCTTTTGCGCTGCATAAATAGACTCAAATCAATATAATGCATTAAAAAGTCCATGAAACATATAATCTCAATTCGGATTAGATCCTTCTTCCTGAATCATTGTTGTTTACGACCTGAAAAATACAAATAAACATTACCAATAAGGGTAGGAAGAGGAGGGATAATATTAGCCTCTGTGTCTTTAATAAAATCCAGATTTTCTGTCCATCAAGGCTTATGAAAATCTACATTTTATGGCAAGACCGGAGGCTAATATTATGGAAGTTCAAAGCCTCTCTAACAACAAAGAACTTGCATTTAATACCGGTTTAAAATAAAATTTCCTGAAAAGTCATTTGACCAATCAGCACATCTCAGAATATCATTTAACGTACCCCCTAGCATAAATGCTTTAGATGCAGAAGCAGAATGTGCCCCGAATCTACTCACATCCACACCAGCATTCCTCATCACTTCTTTCACCGATCTTGCTAAAGTAGGGCTTGAAACTGCTTTGTGAGGTTTCCTATAAGAAATCAACAACTGCTTTTCATTTGCATGATGAACACCTGAAGTTCTCATTTCATATTCCTTCAAACACCGAACAACACACCGACGCTCATGATCATCAAAATAAGGATAAAAAATGCTATCTGAATTTGTCTTAGTTCTTCTCCACAAATAAAAATAAACACCCTCTGGATTAAAAATCCTTGCTCCTACATCTAACGCTTTAACATCCGAAACTCTCCTGTACGACATTAAATATAAAAACATAGTCAATTTTCCACTTAAAACCCTTAAATCCAGACCACTGTTACGCCCTAAACTTTCTAAATACTCAAGAACTTTGGAAACATCCCACACAGATGAATATCTCTCCACTGGGGGTTTTGCAACCCTCACACTCCTCATCAATATTTTACCCAAAACACTTTGACCAACTGAAACTCCATTAACCATATTATGTCCAGCAGCAATAGCTGACCTATGCAAATTGATAGTCCTATACGCCAAACCTGAGGCAAACAAAGATGCCAAGTAATTCACCACCAAAATTACATCCACTGAAACGGGATCGTAATCCCTCTCCAAACACCAGCGAAACCATTTCTGCCAGGCCAGTCTATACATCTTCCGTGTTCCCGGAGCCCATGATTCTCTAATAAGATCTGAAGCCTCATTCGAAAGTCCAGGCACTTCCCAGACTCTCCTGAAATTCTCCATGCCATCAGTCTCAGCTGACCCGTCATTACCAACTCGTGAAACTCCCCTGACGCATCTCTCAAAATCCCTGGAAAAATTGGAAGTAATATTGGATAATCTATCGACATCTCCAGAAGGATGGGATACCAAACTTGAGACTTCCAAAAAGGAGTTATCAAAACCACCGTCTCCTTCCACTTGCTAACCATCAAGGTTACCCTGGTTATCATCACAAATGGTGAGAAAGCATAACCTCGAAGATTCCTCCAATCCTGCCTGAAAGCATCTATCCCAGCCGATTCCGGATCCGCCCGCCAACTGAAAAACTTCTCCAACTGAGTGTTCTATCTGTTCGCAAACAGATCCACATAACATGGGCCCCATAACGCCATTATCCTCCAAAATACACACCTGTCGATCATCCAATCGCTCGAATCAGTCTGATTCCTCGAGTACCAATCTGCTTGAACGTTCTTCTGGCCAGGAAATCTGAAAGAAACACGTTAGTTAGATTCCTCACCTTAGAATATCCCCAGGCGTCAGACTGGATTCGGAAGATTTTTCGTCAGCAATACCCCTTGCGCGTCGCTAGGCGTCGTCTGCGGCTCCACGTTCGGCGTCGTGCGCCGGAATGACGTCGTCGGAGTACTTAGACGCTGCCCTCGCGCGCTGACATCAGTTCTTCTTTTTTCCGCACCAGCTATGGGATGCTGGGACCGCAGATTGGAACCACCAGACCTCAACCACTAAAGATAATGGCCCCCACCAATAAGCTTATCCTGGCGTCTGATCTAAAGTGTATCCCTCAATGTCAAGCTCATCATATTTTCACCTGATGTTTTTCCAGTGTGTGATTTGCTGGCTTATTCTGGTTCTTCTGTCCAGTTCTTCATTTGAGTAGTGTCCTGTTGCATTATCTTTAAAGTATGCTGTGTTACCAGTACTGTCTTTATTCCATGATTCCTTAGACCATTATGTTATTTTCATTATCTGGTGATTTTTCTGTTTTATTTATATTTCTGTGGAGCTTCATTCAGGTTTGTGTTGTATATTTTAGTGTCGATATGCCTGACATGAATGATAAGCATGTGTCCCAAAACCCGTGTTTTTTTTAATTGATCACTAGCAATGACTTTTCCATTCTTTTATTGAGGCCTCTCAGATTGAAGGTATCAAAATTTATCCAGCCTATTTTGCACTTACGAAATTCATGAGTTCTTCATTTTAATACTTTCTAAAATGTTAGTTGGCTTGCTTTGTACCTCTATGAAACGCACAGCGGCTGTTTATTTCTTTTGTGTAATAACATGTATTAGCCAACGTGGGTGTTTTAGTGCGTATATTCACTTGTTGGTCTTAAATGTCTCCTGGTATTTCAATTTGAGTTTTCTGTAGGTGTTAGAATATCTGTATTTTCGACAAGGAAATGTTTCCTTTGTTCCAGTGGTGCATTATATGCATTCAATTTTCAGTTCGCTTTTTCGTTTATGTTGCCACTTCTCTGGTGCACAACTATTGGAATCTCATTAAATATACTTTTCAAGTTTGTGCTAGTGGATAGAAGCGATTAAGATGTAGGTTGTTTTGACCTTTCTCAGTAGGTTTGTGATTATCTTCCCCCAATACTATTACTAGTACATCCAATAATTGAATGTCTGCTCTCTGTGTATTAGGCTTAAATGTAATGCTGTCACTTGTTCAGTGCATTTGTGTTTTCTAAATGTTGCACACTAATTGTAATGGACAAAACAAATAAAGGATCAGTGTTCCGATTGTGACTTTGCAGATACCCATGCATGTTTTTTTTAGAACTAGACTGCACATGAAGGAATGTTCCATTTTGTTCATGGCTGGCTAATGTAGCCATTAGGAGGCAGTACTGTATGCAACACTGCAGTGATAACCACCATTGAGAGGGGGGTCCCATTTAATTCCTTGTATTTTTCTGAAGGATTCTGAAATCTTTATTTTTATTAAGAATTACGTACTTGTATTTGTTATTGCTTGTGGCTCCTAGAAAGCCTAAGGCGTGTCCAGAATAGAACACTCATTTAAGATGCAACTCTCCAGAGTGACATACTTAATCATTTTGTTGATTCCATACCAAGTGCTTCCTTTTTAACTGCCCTAGAATTCAAGTATTGATAATAAATGGTATAAGAACCCATTTTCAGTTGCATTTAAAATAGGGTAAATATACTGCTTCATCTTAGTTTGCATTTGAATTGAGCTGTAGTAATAATTATATTCACTGGCTACTTTCAACAGATCAAAGAACAACTTCGCCAGTTCGGCATCAAGGAAGAAATGATGACCTTGAGCGTGATGAACGGCGTGAGGAGCGGAGAGTAGACAGACCTGATGACAGGCGAGATGAGAGAACAAGAGAACGAGAAAGAGAGAAAGAACGTGAGAGAGAAAGGGAAAAAGAGCGTGAATCTGAGCGGGAGAGGGCCCGTGAACGAGACCGAGAAAGGGATAAAGAAAGAGACCGTGAAAGAGACCGTGAAAGGGAGAGAGAGCGGGAAAGGGAACGAGAAAGGGAGGAGCGTGAAAGAGAGAAGGAACGGGAAAAGGAGCGTGAGCGAGAGAAGGAGCGGGAGAAAGAACGCGAAAGAGAGAGAGAGCGAGAGCGTGAAAAAGAGCGTGAAAAAGAGCGGGAGCGGGAGAAGGAGCGGGAGAAGGAGCGGGAGAAGGAGCGGGAGAAGGAGCGGGAGAAGGAGCGGGAGAAGGAGCGGGAAAAGGAGCGGGAAAAGGAGCGCGAAAGAGAGCGTGAGCGGGAAAGAGAAAAAGAGCGAGAGAGAGAGAAGGAGCGAGAAAAGGTAAGAGAAAGGGAAAAGGAAAGAGAACGTCAAAGAGAATGGGATGAGAGAGAAAAGACTAAAGAAGATCGCAGAGAGAAGAGGGAGGATATACGTGAAGAAAGAAATCCTAAAGATATCCACGATGAGCGTAAATCCAAGTAAGAGAAATATTTATTTCTGCTGAATGTATAATATGAATGTCACTTACTTAAAGGCTTTTCATGATGTTAGAGAGTTTGTCAAAATGCTAGATCAGTCTAGAGTAGGATGAAGGTCTCTTTCCTTTTCTCCTTTTTTTTTTTTAGAGAAATTGTTTGGTGTTCATACATTTTCTAAAATGTTCCTTTAGGTAGCTTATGTCTACTTTGGCGAGATCCTTAGTGTTTGGCAGGTGGTTACGTTTTATCAACTTAGTTGAGCAGCAGTTAGAATAGTAACAATCAGTAAGGATTACTGTAACAGTATTTACACCAAGGCTTCCGTCAACAGGACTGGTACAAGCCAAATAATGCAGAATCATTTAACTTGTCTGGCCACCTGTTTGAATGCTTTCTGCATCACCTGTTTGAGTTCAAACCCCAGATGTTCAGTTTCCATTAAAAATAAAAAGAATCTCTAACCAAGTGACAAAGGTCTCACCCAAGAATAGTTTATTTTGAATATCAGTGTGCCAAAATGTCTCATTAGTTCAGGCGACTGGCCTATCTGGGAAAGAGAAGGTTTCTAGTAACTGGAATTATTTGCTACACAGTTTAGGGATTAGTTAAAGACCCAGCTGATCTCAGTTTATGAATTTGGCAATATGAAAAATTAAGTTAGTACACATTATAACATCCTCTGTGAGATAACAAACATCAGAGGACTTAATCTCTAAAACAGTTTGTTCTTGTAAATGTTTTCTGGTGGTGTGGGTCACACTGCAAAAACAGTTTGCAGAGGCAGTTATTTGGCCTCAAGGCTTCAGTAGTCCCAACTGAGAACAGCACTTGCAGGAGTTAGAGGCCCACTATTCAGAGGAGTTGTTGTGTGAAGACCAACATGGAGGCTGATGTGCTATGTGAACAAAGGACAACCTGAAGAACATTGCCATCTGGTATATCCCTCTCATGGTGTCCCAAATTCTCTTTCCATTCATTCCGTTACAGTGAATACATAACAAAGACATGCCAGCTATGGATGTTCCACACAGTGTAGGCAATAGACTCCAGGTATGGGGTAATGGATATTTACGAGACAGTATTCACAGTCCATATTTTCACTGGGGTGCTGATAAAAACAGTCTGTGTTCCAGGACTATAAATCCACTTTCTGATGGATATTTCTCACTGTGGATTCTTCACCTTTAGAATATCCCCAGGTGCCAGACTGGACCTGGATGATTTTTCAGCATAGCTTCTGTGCACTGGTTAGTAGTGTTGTGGAGCTCCACATCAACGCTGCCCAGCCCCGAAAGTGACTACTGGAGCCACATATAATCTCTGATGTCAGTTCTTTTCTTTCCATGCCTTGAGCATAGATCTGGAACTGGCTCCTACTTTGTCAGTGAACAAGCTGACCGATTTCCAAATTTCTTACTAGTGTGCAAGGAAGCATTTCCCCTCCAAAAAGTTCAGGTTTTAAGCCTTGTAGGGGCTGTCACAAACAAATGTCTGTAGTAGATTCCCACAACATGTCTCTGGTACCTCAGTAAATCACATAAGGCCTGTTCCCAGGTCACCATCATGATCCAAGTCTTCTGGTAAGTCTAAGTCAAAGAAAAAGCACAAGACATCCAAAATTTGATCATCCCAGATTTTCACTCTGAGAAGTTGTGAGGACTTCAAGGTGTCCCCAGTCTTGCTTCAGGCCCCCTATTGGGAAGCAGTTTCAGCAGCTGGTCCTCATGTCTCCCCCCCCCCCCCCCCCCCCAAAGATCCGGGTTACTGGCAACGCCACTACAAATTGAGATGTTCAGTGAGGCCATGCTCTGCATTTTTGGCACATTACTTTCTCCCTGTTGAGCGTCTTCTTGATACTTGTATCCAAAGACTTCTCCATTCAGTTACTGCCAGGGGTTCCACCCTCTGCACCGTCTGTCTCTTTAACCTTCTTTGAGTTCAAGTCTGGCTTCGGAGCAGACTCTTAAGTCTAGCAACACAACCTTGCCATTTCCTGCTACATTGACTTGAGAGGATATCAATAAAGTTGTCCTGTCTGACTTCAAATTAATTCTGTCTCAGCCTTGGCCAAAGCGATATTTCGGCCTGGTTTTAAAATATCTGTCCCAGTACAGTCTGACTCAAAAGCTTACCCTTGTCAAGGAGAGGTTCCCCTGTGCTCCACCACTTTTTTCGGATCGAATTTTGACCAGAACCAACCACCTTTTGAAGAAGATCAGGATATTGGGGTGTGGGGGGGGGGGGGGGGGGTGTTTGTCCTTCAGTATGATTATTGTATTGACTTAAAGGAGTCCAGTGGGCTGGTCGCTGTCCCTCATTTGGTGCTAGTCACGCCCTGGCCTTTTCACTGAGAAATCTGCCTCATTGACCATGGTAATAACACAGACCGTTTTGGTTATCCAGTTACCTTCCTTTGAGGTAAAAAACAATGTTCTTTGAGGTGCTACAGCCTGGACTATCCTCCACTAAATCATTACTACCCTTCAACAAGAACCTGACCCTCACCCTCATGGGCACTTGGAATAATTCCTGCCCTTGCCCACCAGTAAATAGACAAGTGACATACCGCCACAGATCTGCTCTGGGTGCTCCTGCTTTTCTGTCACTGTCTGGTAGTACAGGCCTCCAACAGGGTTAACCCAAACTCTTTCCTGACTGATCCCCCAAAAAGAGTCTGACATTTGGAAAGAGGGTGTTTTCTTCTGTTAGCCTCACACTTTGTTCCGTCATAGCCAGTGGTATGCTAGGCAGGTATTTCTATACCTTATGGGATTCAGTTGCTGAAATCCTACCCGCTATCCTGGAAGAATTCTATGCTAATTTGGTGCAGACCATTCAAGGTGGCCAGAATGCAGCCAACTATATCATCCAGTCATACCTGGACACAACTGACTACCTGGGCAAAGTGATTGGTACAAACATGGTGCTCCAGTGCCATGCTTGGTGGAGTTCCACAGGCTTTTTGGGCGGTGTTCAGGCATCACTAAAGGGTATGCTTTTTGACTGGTCTCGCCTCTTTGTCGAGCAGGTCGACTCTGCACTCGAGCGCTTTTAAAGAAATTAAGCTACTGTGTGCTTCCTTTGTTTTTCCACACATGTAAGAAAGTGTCCTCTTTTTGCATGGTTGCCCCCACCTTTTGCCAAACTGCTGATGTACTTTGACTGAGCGTACCCTGGGTTCCTGCCAAACAGGTACTCCGGGCCTATGGTCTTTCCCTAAAAACTGCATTAAGACAAAACTCAATTGGCATTCTTTGACCACATGTCAGTCCCTTGTAAATGGTACCATAGATACAAGGGCACTGTGGCCAGGGAAGGCCTCAAAGGGCTGCAGCACTTGTGCCATCCTTAGAGGCCCTGTACCTTCACGCACATACGGTCATTGCAGGCTCCTTGTTTTTGTGCCAAACAAAGTTAAGAGTCGACATGGCACACATCCCTGTGTGCCATGCCTACAACCCACCGCCCTGGCATAGGTCAGCCACCCCTCTAGCTGGGTGCACTATACCGGCGCTTGGGGTACAAGTGCAAGAGCCCTGTACCCCTACAGTGTCTAAATCAATTCTTAGACATTGTAAGTGCAGTACTTCCACTAAGAGTATATGGTGCTGGAAGTTTGTCATTACAGACTTCACAACACCATAATGGCTGTACTGAAAACTGTGACGTTTGGTATCAAAACTCTCAGCACATTAAACCCACACTGATTCTAGTGTGGGATTTAATGAAAAGTTCACTCAGAGAGCATCTTAGAGATGGCCCCTGAAAAACGACCTGGCTAGTGTCCTGGCTGAGTGGCTGCTCGCCAGCTGCCACCCCCAGACATGTTTCTGGACCCCTGGGTCCAGAGCCTGCTGCTTCGAGGGCCTGAAACAATGCACATCCAGGGATGAGGTGCCAAGCCTCCTCCCCAGGATGGGCAGGATCCACGAAGGGGAAGCTTCAAAGGCTTGCCGCCTTTGTGAGCTTCACCAAGCCACTTGCTACTTTCAACTGGACCCCACTGGTTCTGACCCCCACTTTGGGCAGGAGAACCAGTGGGAAAAACAAGTGAGGAATAGAGGTGTGCCCACCTCTGCCAAACCCAACCCTCAGGTGGTGGAGGCGAGGTGAAGCACATCTGTTACCGCCATCTTGTGGGGGACCCAGCCAACCAGGGAAAGGCTTATGCCCCCCTCCCACAGAGGGTGGCATAATAGGGGGTGTACCCACTCCAAGGAAGGGATCCATTGGTCTCAACCTTATACCTACCTGTAACGTCCCTAAATCAAGTATTTAGGGGCACCCTGAACCTTGCTTCCTCAGACAAGAGCCTATAAGAAGAAAAGGACCGAACAGCCGTGCTGAAGCTAACCAGAGGAGGACGCCCACTGACTTGGCCCCAGTCCTACTGGCTTGTCCCCACCTCGAACCTGCTCCAGCAAGATCCTGCGTGTCCTGCAGCCAGCAACCTTAAGAAACCCAACGGACCTGCCTGCCTTCAATCCCAAAGACTCTTTCTCCCGTGAACACCGGATTTGTTCAAACAACAGACTCCAGCTCCGCAAGGATCCGCGAGTTTGCACCACTCTGCACCAGACACCCACGGACCGAGAGGACGTCTCCGATGGGGTTTGCTGTCCCGAGATCCGGCGACCCCTGACCTGCCTCAAGCCTCCAGCTGATGCCTACAGCCTCAAACCGGAAGGTGCCCCCAGCTGCGACCAGGAGCTGGTAAGAAGATTCAACCCTAAAAGGCACCCCTACACCCAACGCCCCACAGCCTTGGGTGGCCCAACCGACGGTGCCTAACCAACCCCAAGATCCCAACTTACCTCTCCAAGTGGTGGTCGCACCCAGAAGACCTTCGTCCGCGAGCCTGCAGTGCTTTTGCAAACCGGAGACAACATTGAAAGCTACAGGGCACCCAACGCCAAACAGCACTCTGCACCCAGCCGCACCAGTGCTGCTCAGAGTGCACCTTTTGTGCTGGCTTGAGCCCTCATTTGCCCTGAGCTTAAGTCCAGGAGCTTTGCACCCACAACCCAGTGGCCTGCTCATCAGCAGCTACCAACCGGAGCCCCTCTATCCCCCTTTGGATAACATTGGGCCTCAGCACTCTGCACCCGGCTGCCCTAGTGCCGCTGAGGGTGTAACAAGAGGGCATCCTTGACCATGGGGGACCCCTGAGTCCAACTCCAGAATACCAACTCCCACAACCAAATACTTACCTTTGAACCGATAACCCTATTTTCCTCCATATGATAACAATGACTGTTTTTCTGGGAAAAGTTTTTGTGTGGTGTTGGAAAATCTAAGAAATCCTTTAAAACTGTAGCTAAACAACAAAAAAACTTTTACTTACCTGTTTACAGCAAATGTCCCAGTGCAGGATCCAGGTATACTGCACTGTGTAAGAAAAGCAATCTGTAAAGTAATCTACTTGACATTCTACAAAAAAGCCAATACAAAGTATATGTACAGTATATCAAAAGCATTGTGTTACTAGTATCTACTGTTATCAAATCAAAGTGCATTTCAAACTGTTTACAAACTGCATTACTACTGTAAAGTATGTATTGCTTACCTGTGCCAGGCTTGCTTGGTTCTAGAAAATAAAATAGCTAAAAGAATATTTTCATACAAAACCAATTGGTCTGAAGTTTAGTCTTTGAGTGTGTGATATCATGTGCTGATTGAGTGTGTACAACTAATGCTTTACACTACCCTCTGATACAGACTTACTGCTTGACCACCCTACCACAAATAGAGAGTAAGGTGCTATCTACTTTTATATACCCTCTAAGGGTGGCACAATAAGGGCTGCAGCCCTTAGAGGCCTTCCCTGGTCACAGTGCCTATGGTACCTTTTACAAGGGACTTACATGTGGCCAGAGCTGTTGCCAATTGGGTTTTGCAACTGGACAGTTTAAGGAAAAACCATGGGCCCTGGGTACCTGGTTGACAGGAACCCAGGGCACACTCAAAGTACATCAACAGTTTAGCAAAACGTGGGGGCAACCATGCAAAAAGGGGAACTTTCCTACAGCTGCAAATTGATGAACAGGCTTTGAGTGGGAAGAGGTGGGAGCAATGAGAACTTCAAAGTGCTTACTGCACGGCTTCTTGTCTAACTTCATGTGGCGAAGGGGTGGGTGGGAGTATGGCGTGTCAAATCCTACTTGGTCTTCTTGAGCTTGTAGCCACTTCGAATTTCATCTTACCGTATGACTTCAAGTGGGGCAGAGATTTAGCAAGGAAGCGGCATCTTGAACTGGAGTGAGATTGTCCGCACAACTTGGACAGGAGCAAGACCTTAAGTTCAAGCTAATCCTCCTCCTGTTCGGCGCTGGATAAAATTGGCATCTGCTAGCCTTCATGTGCATCAGAGTGCATGTCTTGCAGAGCTACGGGTTGTGACTGGAGCCCTGACACCAGAGAGTCACTTTGTGGGGTTCCATGACTGACATCTCCTTCCTGCAATCACGGCATGGAATGAACCCTGTTGTTTTTTTAGGGTGACGTTTCTTCCCCAGTGCAGTCTGTAAACAACTCGGAGTTGTCAGAACACTGGAAAGTTACAAGCTGAGCGCCAGATCTGCACCAGAAGCTGACCAGCGTGAAAGGGTGGTGCCTATGTACAGCTCTGCTTCTTTGCTTCAGGCGGTGGAAGGTCGCCACGTAGTCACAGGGTGCCATTTAGAGATTCACTGGAGCAACTGCTTGGAAATCTCTTGATTCAGCCTCTCCTAGGGATATTTTAAAGTTGAGGAATCTGTGGTTAGAGTATCCTTCAAAAAGACTGTTACCCAAGGTAAGTAACTTGTACATTTCTTTAGCACCTTCTACTATTAGTATGGCATAGCAATGGCGTTCCACTTTTAATTTATATTAATTTTTCATTCATAATTCTTACAACATTCAATCTAACCCAAAGACGGAGATGGGGAGCTGCTCAAAAATGAAAATAAACAAATGTATGTATTGTAAATTAAAATAATCCCGAAATATAGAGGAGAATTAGAGTCCACAAAATATCCGTATTATGAGGAAGGCAAATCCATAAGTCAAGTTAGAAAAGCTTGGTGAAAGAAACGAGTATCTCACAAGAAAAAGTAGTTGGTAGCACGAAGACTTGACATGGAGCATTCAAGAATGTAAACCGTTGTGAAACCAGCATTGGCAGAGCCAGTAGGTCTTGCTTATGAGTGCTATTGGCTTTGGCAATGTTTGTAGCCATGCTTTATAGCAGCACAGATGCTTTGCAGTATGACTAAAACGAATTTTAAAAAGTGCTGTGACACAGTCAGAGATAATGCACTTTTTTATGGCTGCATCATAGTCCTTTTGTTATTATTTTTCTTTTTAGCTATGCTGCTATGTAGCATGGCTATAAATCATTGCCAAAACCGGCAGTGCCCATGATGTGTAGCATGAACAAAAGGAAATTACATTGCAATTGTCTCAAAGGTAAGACCTATTGCCTTTGCCAATGCTTTTCGGGTTTCTACACAATACCCCAGTCATTCTGCGCACATCTGTTAATCTCCCCATGTGTGAACGAGAAAAAACTGACATTTGTCCAAAAAATCTATCACATAAAGAAAGCAATTGCAGCCATGTCTTTAGTGAGAATACATTTGGAAGTGGATAGCATCTGTTGTCGCTTTCAAAGCACATAACATTTGTTGTGACAATAAACATCCAAAGGAGAAAATGGCTTCTTTGTAGTGTGTGTGGCATAGTAAACTGTAGCTGCAATTGGTTCAACAAGGACGAAAGAAGAAAAAATTTAAGTAGTACCTCAATCGCAGTGCGATCAGCGGAAGGAGAGCAACCAAGGTAAAGCAATCAGTACTTGATCCATGCTCCAGCTGAAAGAGGAAGTGAAGCCAGTACGGTCTAGCCAATTAAAAGACAGCAAATAAGAGTGACCATAAAGCCAATGAATGCTAAGCAATGGACGGGCTGCAATCCCATTGCTGTCTACAATATCTCTTTCAAGTGAGAGCACAAGCAGTGCATGCGCTGTCGCAGGCACGACCTAAACAGGCACAACCGAGTACCCTGCAAAGGTCAGGCTCAGCAACAATGATTTGCCTTTTTGCAGATAATGCAGATTGTCCACAGGTTATGTCCTTGAGAGTTATACTGATGAGCCTAAAGAAATTATGAAACAACCCTACAGAAGGTAGAGCAGAATGAAGTCCCTTCTGCTCGCCCATTGGCTTCTTTCCAGGTTCATATCCAGATTGTCTTTTAATGGTGGGTAATTCTCACTCCTTCCAGTTAGTTGATGTATTTGAAGTTCTGTCCTCTGTGCATTCTTGATTTTTTTGCCTCCCTCGACAATTACATTCTCCATAAACAGTCTTAGCTCCTGGCTGGTCAGCTGCTTAATTCCATTTTTGCACACCTGTGCTAAACTCCACTGCCGATGATTGCGTTTTAATTACTTACTAAGGTAGTGTGTTCCTGAGTACCTTCTCTAAAGTTAATAGTCTGGTATTGGAATTCCTTTATATAGTGTTGGGTTTCAGAGCGATATAGTTAAACTGTAGTAACCATTTCCATTACTTTACTCTTTGACAGTTCCCTCACTCCTTTGCCCTGAATACTGCTCCGTGCCTTTCAAAAAGGTGTACATCAGGAATTAAATTGAATTAATGAAGCCATGTTCACCAGCTAGGTTCAAGTTTGAATGTTGCTCAAGTCCTGATTATCCAGCAGAGTGTAGCATACTTGGCAGTATTCTGGTTATTTTAATGTTTATAGCAGTTTAAGTAGAGCCTGTAACCACCAAGAGTAAGAAAACCTGCAGCTGCCACCAGTTCAGGGAGGACCTGGCCTGGCAGTTCGGGCTGGACTGTTCCCATTGGGCACAGGGTCAAGACTCATTTGCATATGGCTGGGTCCAAACTGGAATGGCATGGTGAGCAAAAAAACGACGGATTTAGGCCCAGAGCTCTGTGCTGGGGTGAATGTATGACATTGTTCTGCATTCTGTCCATCAATAGTTCTTTTTGCACCACTCTCACCATGACACTGTACATCCAAGCATAGAGTTCAAAGTTCCATTTACCAAGCACATTACTTATTTGGGCAGATAAAGATAAATATAGAAGCGGCCCACCTGCTATATGTTCACCTTTAATCAATATCTGCAAACCTTTTCTCTCAATGACTCTTGATTGAATGAACATGGTGGCTGATCCCAGGGGCCAAGACTGAGGAGCTCTATAAAACTAGGCCAATGTGTCCAGCAGAGAAAAAAAACTATGTACAAATCTCTTCAATGCAAAGGAATGCCTGTTGAATGCCATCAGGAAATACTATACTAATTTAAAAAAAAAAAAGCTGGAATAAACGTCAGAATTGTGTTCAGTTAAATGGATGGTAGGCAAACAAATATTTTTTCTAGCACTGAAATATACATTCAAATTAAGTCCAAAATACCGGTGTGGAACTTCGCTGGATTGGATCACTGATTTGCTACTATTTGGGAAACTTGGAAAATAAAGTATATATACAGGTAATTTAAAAGTAAAAATGTAAGGTGATTGTTTCAAGATTTGAGCAGACTTATTGGATTTGGAGAAACATATTCCTCCAGTCTACAGTTTCCACCCTTGTCCCAAGTCTTCCTGCTTCCTACTTCAATCCTCACACAGTGTAGTATGAATTTAGGATTCACGCTTACAACTGGAAAAGTATAATTGGACGTTTTAAAAATAAATTTTAACGCATGCTGAAAAATTGTGGACTTTTGCACTTGAGCGAAAAGATCAAAATATTGTCTTTGTTCTTGTCCTTGTCAAAAAATTGAAATATTCTGCTTAATAGTATGCCCGAGTTCTACTTTATTGCATATTCGATTGAGAGTATTTCTTCATTTATACTACAGGGTTCCCTGACAGTTATGATTTTCAGTCCTGCTGAAATGTTTTCCTTGGAGTGTGGATAACCGTGCAGTCCATCACTCCTCTCACTTGAGGGTCACCAACCCGTATAGGACTTGCGGGATAATGGCAACCATAGTTTTCATCCTCTGCATCTCCTTCAGCTGTTCAGTATGGAGCCAGGTGGACTTTAGAAAACCATGACTGGTGGCAGTTCTTGCGGTCTATCGGGAGAGTGATATCTGACTGCTCTTCATTTCTGTATGCTAATCACTGCCTGCTGCCATCCATCTACCCTATTTTAAAGTGAACGGCTGTCTGTGTTCAACCCTTGCCACTATTGTGGACTTTATGTAGTCCTTGAGCAGGGCAAGAAAAGATGTGGCGACAACCTGGGAGGGTGAGAGCAAGCACTGCTTTCAAAAGAGTTAAGTAAACAAAAATTTAATTTTGTGCACAGGAAATTGTCTCCTTTGTGTAGTATACAAGAATTCCAATAGGATTAAGTGTTGTATATTCTTCACATGATGGGGTTGTTTAGTTTCGTTTGGACGTCCTTATTGTTAATAAATGTATCATGAACCCCTTTCATTAGGTATTCCTTATTAAATAGATTGTCACAGTGTATGCATTACATAGGTTTGTACGTGAAAATAATGTTTTGTTCAATACAGGAAACGTCACAGGAATGAAAATAGCCTCAGTCCACGCCCGTCACCCAAACGGCGCCGTGACCAATCACCTGATAGTGATGCGTACAACAGCGGAGATGAGAAAAGTACGTATTTTCTGTAGCGAGTGGTGCATTGCTATTTTTTATTAAAAAAAATAATTATACTACAAAATTCTACTGCATCTTATCAAGAATTAAATATAGAAGATGAGAGAAAATGGCAACTTTCCTTGGTTAACAGACTCATTTAAGCGGGTCCGAAAAAAGGTAAGCATCTTTTTATTGTGCGAAGGGGATTATCATAGTTGGAAATTACTATCTCCAAATTTACTGTTGTAAATTTAGAACAAAATGAAAGAGAATACACGATCTCACAAGACAATGATCAATCCAGAACGGTAACTTTGCTTCATCATTCTCACAATGTTTGATTTTTGGAGTGCTTTGTGAAATAAAATGAATACTTTTTTCTCTATAGATGAAAAGCACAGACTGTTAAGTCAAGTTGTCCGGCCTCCAGAATGCCGGTCTCTCAGCCCCCCTCATCTTACTGAAGACAGGCCAACACGGTGGAAAGAGGAAGAGAGAAAACCTGAGAAAAAGGATATTTTAAAGCGCTTTGAAGAACAAGAGATCAAAGAGAGAGTTTGCAGTTCAGTAGAAAGACAGAAAGAACATGTTGTGGAAGCAGCTGAAATTTCTAAGATCAAGGAATCCGAGTCTTCAGTTCGTATCAAGTCTGAGGAGCTGGATTCTTCTGAGAGATTGCATGAAGAAAGCAAAAAAAGATCTAAAGGACAGAAAAAAGCAATGAAAAAGAAAAAGGAGGAAGAAGTGCCCTTAGAAAAGCGAAGTCCTGAGTTGGTTACAGAAGTGGAAGTGTTTTCACCTAAAAGGGGTCAGAAAAAGAAAAGTGCAGATAGGAAGCGTAAAAGGTCTAGAGGGGATTCAGATGTTTCGGATGAAGAAGTGACCCAGCACAGTAAGAAGAAGAAAGGCCCCCGGACACCACCTGTGACTGCTGCAGTTGTTGCAGCCCCAATACCTGCATTAGTAGTTGGACCAGCTGTATGCATAATAAAAGAGGAGCCAGTTGAAGTTGTTCTTGAGAAAGCTGTAGTGGAAGAAAAGGAAACAAACTTCAGTGATTGGTCAGATGATGAGGTCCTCGAACGTGGAGAAATTATTGTTCCAGAACGAATACCTGAAGAATCTATTCTGAAACCCACCCAAAATAAACTGGAAGTAGCAGAGCCGCCACCTACTGTTGTTGAGGAGTTGCCACCGCGGAAGCCTGCTGATCAGAAACGCAGCAGCAGCATTTGTAGCAATCAGAGCAGGACCTCAAGTCGCATGCGATCACCCTCAAATGAGTCTGCTCATCGTAGTGGCGATGATCAGACTGTCAGGAAAAAGACCATACATGGTAGCTCCAGGGACAGAGAACGGAATAGAAGCATGGAAAAAACAGGGGAACGCAAGTCCAGAATAGACCAGCTAAGAAGAGGGGAGCCAAGTCGTAGCACATCTTCAGGTAATTTCGATGAAACGATTTGTCTTCATTTTGGCAAACAAATCGTAATACCTTTTCTTGTTGTTTAATGAAAAGACAAGCAGCCTATTGGAGTTGAAGATACATATTCTTTGAAAGTGTCTAATTGCAACACCAGCTGTCTACTTACTTGTGTTTTTGAACATTATTTGCAGAGATATTCATTGGCTGGGGACATCTGCATACTACTGCCTTGATCTTCTTGACCTCTGCAGCATTTGATACTGTGTCCTCTTCCATCCTTCTGAACAGTTAACAATTTATTTCTGATACGTCACAATTCATTCATCTCTCACATTACCATTCCACCCCTTTGAAGCTAACATGTATGGTTTCCGAGGTCTTCACTAAGACCCATGCTGTTCAGTGTGTGCACGGCCCCTTTAACTGAGAACGTCCAGTCATATGGCTTCAGTATCCTCTCCATCCAGATCATAGTCTCTATCTCCAGCAACCTGATGGAAACTGGTGTCAAGTTCCTCTCCTGTTTGTCGGACATTGCCAACTGGATGTCAGCGAAATGTTTAATATTAATTGGAAACCAAACAAAGGTACGCATGTTTGGTAATACCAATCTGGTCCTCCTAATGGTGGCTGGCTCACTTTGGCAGTACTCCAGTACCTGCTGAAACACATACTTGAATTTGTTTCTTGAAAAGAGACCTTAATATGATCGCTCAAGTGAACAACACACCTGCATCTTGTTTTGTTTTTCTTTAAATCCTATGCAAAGTATTATCCTGTGTCTCTTTATCTGGCAGGGAAACAATGGTTCAAGCTCTGATCACCTTACGGTTTGAATGCAGGAGCTCTTCTTAACTGGCCATTACCCATTACCTGACTCTTAGTCTGCAAGTGTTCCAGAAAATGACTGATCTTCTTGTCCTGAAACCTCTTCGCTTCTTCTCCTATGTCTAAACATCTTACAGTACTGCACTTATTCCTGATTCATAAACAAGCTTTATTCATGACCATCTGCCTTGCTTATTAAGTGCTATACAATGTGGGATCAGTCTGTCTTCACAAGGAACGCCCTTTGCACCTTTCTGCTCGCAATTTATGCTCACCCAGCCTCTATCTGGCTGATGCCCCATATATTGTTCACACCAAAACTGGTGTGCATGCTTACTCCTGGCTACAAAATATAGCAACTGGTCTCCCTGCCTGCTAGAAGCACTTGAAAAACTGGTTATTTAAACATTTTCTTTAGACTTTGCTTCTGTCTGGGGCCTTGGACTTTTTTCACTTACATGACCACCCTAGTTGGTAGCACCTGTTCTCTTTCACATATCTCCATAACATGAACATATACTTTTTAGAAATATATTGTTCGAGGCATATGAGCTGCAGATCACACACTTAGGATAGTAGATCGCTATCTGGTGTTGGGCTCGGATGCTTGCAGGTTGTTGTTGTCTTCGGAAGAAGTCTTTGGTCACGAGATAGGTGACTCCTCCCTTGGACTACAGTGCGCATGGGCATCAACTCCATCCTCAGATTGTTTTTTTCCGCCATTGGGTTCGGATGTAACTTTTCCACTCCGGTTGAAAATCTCAAATACAAGCTTTTCGAAGCGAAAAAACTTCTACAACTACATCGAAGCGCCTTCACCGCACAGTGACCATCACAAAGTCTGGAACCTGTGCCTATCACCCGAACACGGCGAAGCCAGCTGTCCAGCCTGCTCAGCATTTCGATCCAAAAAGAACATTCGGGAGGAGGAGCCTAGCGCGCACCCAAGATGGCCGCGTAGGTGCGAGGCTCCCGAGGACCTCCGCGACCTCCTGCATAAATCCTGACCGAATCCTGTCCTAGATGAGGGGACTGTGTTTCTGAACTCGAGCTGAGGTGACGCCCGTTTTCCGTTTTCAATTCGGACCTCGGACACCGGCGGGAGCACCGATTAAGGTTTGCGGCCTTCTCCACGCCGGCCCCCCGTACTGGAGTTGTGGGGCGATCCGGCGACAAAGTGAATAACAGCGGCGGGCAAGGCTGGGCGACTCGCGCACCCCGCACTTTCACTTTCGCTTTTGCGCCCTCCTTGCTGCCAGGCGAGGTAGGGTCGCGAGGCGGTGTGCGGTGATGTGGCCTGGTTGGGGTGCCCTGCCGGCCCGCCGGCTGCGGTCCGTCCTGTGGAGCGGTGGTCGCCCCCCCCCCCGGAGCCCTTGAACGGGATTGTCTACCCCCTTCTTGAGGAGCTTGGCTCGATTTGGGACCGCGACCATGGCCACAAAACAAGATGGCGACCGGGCTAAGGTGAAGTCGACCCGTCGTGGCGCGGCCCATCAATCCAACAATATGGACCGCTACACCCTCCAGAAGGGATCTCCAGAGGCGCTGCGTAGATCCCCTACGGGCCCGACTGACGCTCCTGCTCTACCCACGGACCTGACCCTCCGAGATGTCATGGGCGCCATTGCCGAGATGAAGGCCTCGGTGGGCCAGCGCTTTGACACTCTGGCGCAGAAGATCGACTCGGTCCTCGTGGACGTGGGCCTCGTGAGAGCCGATCTCTCCAAAACAAATGACCGGGTCGATTCTTTGGCCCACTCTACTTCGGGCCTCACATCCGACGTGGCGGCCCTCCAACAGGAGGTGCGCAGGCTTGGCCAGGCGAGCGCCATGATGCATCGTAGACTGGAGGATTCTGAGGGTCGGGCCCGGAGGAATAATGTCCGCATTATCGGGGTGCCGGAGGGACGCGAGGCAGAGGCAGCGGATCTGTTCGTGGAGGAATTGGTCCTCACCCATCTCCAGCCTCGGGGGCTGAGTAAATTTTTTGCAGTGGAACGTGCCCACAGGGTCCCCGGGGGTAGGCCTAAGGTCGGAGCCCCTCCGAGGCCGCTCATCGCCCGGATTTTCAATTTTCGGGACAGGGACGCTATCCTGCAGACCTCCAGGCTACAAGGGCCGGTCAGACTGGACAATATGGATATCAATTTCTATCCTGACTTTACTCCGGCGGTCCAAAAGCAGCGACTGAGTTTTCTCGGTGTCAAACGTCGCCTACGGGACCTGAATATCAAATATGCGATGCTTTTTCCGGCTAAGCTGAGGGTGGAGGTGGATGGCCGCACGCACTTTTTTGATCGTCCCGAGGCGGCCGGGTACTGGCTGGACACTCTGCCCGGAGATCGGGGCCGGGGAGGTGGGGGGGGAGCGGTTGGTGGGGAGGGCCCGCCGTATCAGGACTGAGGGACTAATGGTAGGCCTTGCTCTGGACTGTGTTATTGTCACCATTGACTGTTAGGGTAAGTTCCCCTCCTGCGGAGGTCGTGTGGAGTCTCTTGGGGGATCTCCCTCCTCCTCTGGGGGACTAGTTAGTTTTCTTTCCATGGGGCGACAGGCACACTGCACTTTGGGGGGGCAGTTTGGGCTCATGCAGGGGTGCAGGGTGGGGGGAGTTCTGTTGGGATGGGTGGGTTGGGGTGGGGTGTGGTTCGTTTCTACCGCAAGGCAAACCCTTTATTGTATTGGTTTTTTTGAGATGCTCTCGGGGGGACTAATGATGGCTTCTGTACGTGATGGGGGGTAGGGACCTGACTTTGCTGTCCTGGAACGTTAACGGACTGGGTGATAGGATTAAGCGGGGTGTGGTCCTGCAATATCTGAAACGGATTTCGCCTGATGTGGTCTTTTTGCAGGAGACACACCTCATTGGTAACTCCTATTGTGCCATGAATAGACGTGGTTATCGTTTGGTGGCCCACTCGGGCTTCACATCGGGCTCGCGAGGGGTGGGCATTATGGTCAAGACCTCGCTCCCACTAGAAATAGACGAGGTGCGCCATGATGAGAGGGGACGCTACACTGTCTTGGTGGGGAGAATGGAGGGCAGGGTAGTCGTCTTTGTCTCAGTGTACGTCCCACCGGGGTTACAGTCCACCACCTTTGCGGACCTGGGACGCCTCCTGCTTGACCTTCCGGGGGGGCTTCTGGTGGTTGGGGGGGACTTCAATGCGGTGGCTTCTGGGACTCTGGATCGTTATCCCCCTAGGGACCTCCCCCGGGCACAAGCGTGGCTGTCTGGCCTTTTGGACACACTGGGATTGGTGGACTGCTGGCGTCTAAAGCACCCCGCTCGGCTGCAGTACACCTTCCATTCGGGGGCCCATGGTAGCCTTTCGCGGCTTGATTATGTCCTTGTTCCTGCGGCCTATGCCGGGAGAGTGGGGGAGGTGCGCCACCTGGCGCGGGGTATTTCAGATCATTCCCCTCTCCTGTTGCACTTTGATGTCTTCCCGAGGGGGGAGGGCAGGGTAGCTCCAATCAATGCCTGGTACCTGCGCGATCCCACTATTCGTGCTGATTTGATTAAATCCTTGCAACGGTACTTTGAGGAGAATGTGGGGTCTGTCCCGTCTGCCATTTCCCTGTGGGAGGCTTTCAAGACTGTGCTTAGAGGGGAGGCCCTCTCCCTTATTTCCCATGCCCGGAGGCGCGCACAGGAGGAGGTGACCCGAGTGGAGGCCGAAATCACTGAACTGGAGGGTGGTCTGGGGAGTGGGGTGACTGACGCTGCGCTGCACGTTTTACACCTTAAGCAGGCGGCCTATAGGTCCCTCGTCACGGAGGCGGCCAGGGGCCTCAGCAGAGAGCAACAGGGGCGATTGTATGAGGTGGGTGATAAGGCTGGTAAGTTGATTGCGTGGTTGGATAAGAGGGAGAGAGCTAGTCGTGTGGTCCCGCTGATTGAAAGAATGGATGGTGTACGTGTCACTGAGCCGGAAGGCATTGTCTCCTGCTTCGCGGATTATTTCCGCGAGGTATATTCCCCGGTTTCTCCCTGCCCGGAGGAGGATTCCCATGCCCTGCTGCGTGACATCGCGCTGCCCTCCCTCTCAATGGAGGACAGGGAATAGATGGATGCCGCCCCCACCTCGGACGAAATTGCCCTCGCTATCTGCTCGGTCGCTTCTGGCAAGGCCATGGGCCCGAACGGCATTCCTATCGAGCTGTATAAATTGCGACCGGACGTACTGGCACCTCACCTCCGCGCTATGTTCCTTGCGGCTCACTCGCGGGGCTCCCTCCCGCCGGACCAGCGTCTGGCTACCATCGTGGTTCTCCACAAGGAGGGTAGACCGCGGGACCGGGTTACATCCTACCGGCCTATCTCGCTTTTAAACGCGGAGCCTAAAATCCTCGCCAAGGTGCTCGCTAACCGGCTGGTCGGCGTGGTGGGAGATTTGGTCCACCAGGACCAGTCCGGCTTCATTCCCCATCGCAATACGGCCCTTAATCTGCGGCGCTTGCACGGGGTGCTCGCGCGTGTTCCGTTCGTGCGGGAGCCGGCCGTCTTGGCATCCCTGGACGCCACCATGGCGTTCGACACGCTCGAGTGGCCCTACATCTGGGCGATGTTGGCGAAATTCGGATTTGGCCCAGGATTCATCAGTTGGGTCAAATTGTTGTACTCGGACCCATTGGCACAGGTGGTGGTGAATGGTCGAGTCTCGGCCCCATTCGTGCTGGGACGGGGCACACGACAGGGTTGTCCCCTGTCGCCGCTCCTTTTTGCATTGGCCATGGAACCCCTGGCGGAGTGGCTGCGGTGGCATCCTTCTATCCGAGGTCTCCGTTGGACCCCCGAGTATGAGGACCGCGTGTCCCTCTACGCTGACGATATCCTTTTGTACCTAGCCTCCCCGCGCAAATCACTGATTGTCCTGGTCGATGTTCTGCGCTCCTTTGGCCGAAATTCTGGCCTTGTCATCAACTGGGCTAAATCCTGTGTCTATGTGCTTTCCGGGGAGGCTCCTGTCCTCCCTCGGGGCTGTCCGATCCAGATTGCCTCGCAGGGATTTCGATACCTGGGGGTCTATATCACGCTGGACCCGGTGGCCCGCTACGAGCGAAACCTGCTTCCCCCCCCCTCCAGCGCTTGAAGGAGGACGTCGCGCGCTGGCGGCGCTTGCCGCTTTCGCCGCTCGGCCGGGCGGCATTGTTCAAGATGATGTCATTGCCGCGCTTTTTGTACGCTCTCCAGAACACTATGGACTTGGTCCCGGCGCGCTA
Source organism: Triturus cristatus (assembly GCF_964204655.1). Taxonomy (NCBI): domain Eukaryota; kingdom Metazoa; phylum Chordata; class Amphibia; order Caudata; family Salamandridae; genus Triturus; species Triturus cristatus. The sequence goes on along the minus strand of NC_140591.1, from coordinate 436,652,751 downwards.
CTTCCGTGAGGTGGAAAGCTTACAGCGCCGTCTGTTTTGGGACGGGAGGCCGCGTATAGCCCTGGCAAAATTGACGCTCCCGTGGTACGACGGAGGGATTGCCCTCCCGGATATTAAGCGGTATTACTGGGCCTCCCAGTTAGCTGCAATTAATCACGGCTTCTATGGGCCCGCCCTAAACCCGGCATTTGAAATGGACAAAATGCTCCTGCCCGGTGGCGACTACAATCGAGCGCTCTACACTAGCGTGCCCGATTCCCGCTTGACGGGACCCACGCGTGTCATGGTGCGAGTATGGCACGCGGCTAATGCAGCTATGGGATGGAAGGACCGTTTGACCCGGGCGTCACCGTTGTATGCGTCGGAGAGGCTTGGCTCTTTGTGGACCTCGAAGGGCTTCGAGAGGTGGGACATGATAGGCATCAGTACAGTGGGAGATCTCTGGACGAGGGGAGGATTCAAGACATTCGAGACGCTGCAGGCGGAGTTTCAGCTGCAGGGCAGTGAATACTTTCGCTACCTGCAGGTCCGTCACGCACTGGGTTCCGTCTTCCCAGACGTGGCCTCCATCCCGGAGTCCTCCCCCCTGGAGGATAGAGTGCTAGATGGCCACGTTCCGGACAGCACGATCTCCCTCATTTATAAGAAATTGATAAATGACCGCTTGGGCTTACTGACTGGCCTCCGCGAGGCTTGGGTTGCCGATGGGCTGGAGTTGGACGACGAGGACTGGATTTCCGCGGTGGCCTCTCCGAAGGAGGTGGCCATCCCGGCTCGCCTTCACTTCGTCCAGCTTAAGATACTCCACCGGGTGTATATGACGGGGCCAAGGCTTCAGCGTATGGGCTATGCCGAGGATGGATTGTGTAAGCGTGGGTGTGGTGCTTTGGCGACTTTTTTACATATTCTGTGGGAGTGTCCGAGGGTGGAGCGCTTCTGGCGTGGTGTGCATGAGGTCCTGCGAGCGGTTACACATGTCGCGCTGTTGCCTGAAGCGAGGAGATGCCTGCTGAATGTGTGGGGACCGACTGATTACTCGGTTCCGCAGACGCGATGGGTGACTCTGGGATATATGATAGCTAAACGTGACATTGCTCAGCTGTGGGGATCTCAGAGGCCCCCGGCGGTGTCGGCTTGGAAAGAACATATGGATTGGTGCATGTTCCGAGAAAAGGTGGTATATGTGGCGCGGGGTAAGCCTGGGGCATGGGTGAAGATATGGGGCCCCTGGAACGCTTACCGCGGGAGTATTTGCGAGCCGCCGTTGTTGCCTCCTGCGTCACCAGCTCCATCCCCATAGTTGACCCCCTCCCTCAGCCCTGGGCACATTGTTCTCCCAGTCCTGGATCAGTTTCCCTCCCCCCCCCTCTGGCTTTCCTTAGATGGTTGGGGTTCCCCACTTGAGGAGCACATGTCGTCATTTTTGATCGTGGGTTGCCTTGCGGGTGTGGTTTTATGTTGTTGTGTTGTAGAAAACGAAACCGTATTGTGGGTTCAGAGTTATGTGGCCCACGTTGTTGATACCTCCTGCTTTATCGTCTATGCAAAGCCATGTGCCTTATTAGTCTGTATGTCATGTGCTTCTGTCACTTTAGCGGCCGGCCGGAAGGTTGTAGGCCCATACTTGTATATATTTGAGATTGCAATAAACGGTTTAAAAAAAAAAAAAAAAAAAAAAACAAAAAGAACATTCGGGATCGAAGAGCTCGACGCCATATCATGGCACACAAACCAGCCCCGGAACCAGAAAACATCTTTGATGAGGGTCCCGATGTCCCGGAAGAAGATTCCGAGGAACTTCAAATCATCTCAGAAGCAGACGACTCAGACGACCCCATTACTCCTGGGCAACGCGTGAGTACCCCTGCCCCAACACCTCCAAAACCAAAGGCATTGGTCAAGACTTCGCCAGCTGGCCTCAGTCGAGACCGAAAACACCCTTCAGAAGCCCCGCCTCCGGGCTCGGCTCCGAAGAAACATAAGCCTTCCGTTGGCTCGGGCCCAAGCAAGCCGCATGTAATGGTACCCCCGGCACCTTCGGCACCGAAGACAAAAGCCCCTCGGCACTGAAATCTGATCTGACACCCTCGGCACCGAAAACATCGAGGCCCATAGATAAACCGGCACCGAAACTTCCCAAGCCGAAAGACTTAACTTCGGCACCGAAACCTTCATCGGCACCTAAAGCTTCATCGGCACCGAAACCTTCATCGGCACCAAAACCACCGGCTAAGGACTATAATACACCTCCTAAAGCCAAAGACTCGACCGATCAACCAAAACCTCGATCGGAACCGAAAAAATCGGCGCCAAAATCTGTTCCTGAAGAACAAGAACTTTTCCATCCAGATCCAACACAAAAAAGGATCTATATTAATCCAAAGACTGGACATGTCACTGCAGTGCCATATAAGAAACGGAAACTGGACACATCTGCCCCAGTTCCTATAAGAAAAAAGGACTCCGCAACATCACCTATTCCTCCTTCCTCTCCCATACGACCTTCTACCCTACCCCCTCTGCCTACACCACCCTTACCTCTACCATCTCCATCACATACACCACCTCCACAGGAGGAGGATGATGACCTAGGGGGAGGGGGTGATCCTGGTGATCCTAATGATCCGTTCACGGATCCAGATACCGCACCATTGGATGATTGGGCATACCCTCTACCAGATATGCCTGACCCTACACCATATCCCTTGAAACCATCACCTCCAGATGACCACCTGGGGTTTTGACAACTAGTACACAGGGCAGCACTTTACCATGGCGTCATCATGCACGCCGATGCACCCGAGGAAGATTTCCTCTTGGACACGTTTGAACAATCTCAGAAAACAGTACAAATTCTACCCTTGATTAAAGGTGTCACAAAACACGCCACAGAAGTATTTAAAGACCCCGTACGTGCCAGGGTGCTTAACCCTAGAATTGAGAAAAAATATAGACCTTCCCCAGAAGATCCTTGTAACATCAAAGGACAGCTCCCTCTAGATTCTTTGGTCATTTCCAAAGCAAGGAAAAAGCGCACTCGAAAAAATGAAAAAAGACACTGAGACTGCTAAGTCCATGGGAGCATTGCAGTCTCCACAACCACGTGGCTCCTTTCGGCGCTCCTTCTACAGAGGAACCTCCAAGAATATGGGAGCAGACACCTCCTCTACCTTCAAAACCTCTCAACAAACATCCCCCAGCAGAGGATATTTTAGAGGAGGATATAGAGGAAACTACACCAAGGGACGAGGTCGAGGCAATACCAACACTCGTACCTTCCCCGCCACAAAACAGTGACTTTCCTCCACTCCCCCAGACCATTCCACTCCAGTCGGGGGAAGACTCAAACAGTTCCTACCTGTCTGGAACTCCATCACAGTCACAGCGCGTATTTGCACGCGCACAGGACCCGCTCCACTCCTCCTTGAGACCCCCATTTATTGGACTGTGTGCCGCCTCAAAGAATTCAATTCCCGGCACCAGAACACCCTCGCTCCATTCTAAATTGATGTGTTTGGACACAGCGTTGTTCTCAAGCCTTCGATCTTCCTCGAGGCACTCACTGAAGTGGTGACACCACCGGTGAAACGCTAGTTAATTGTCTACACCTTCAATGATTAACCCTCCCATATGCTAAAGTTCATATGCTCACATTTGTCCTGAAGATGAACTCGAATAACTGAGTTCGGAACGTCGTCGACCTTACGCAACTTGAACCCTTTATACTGATCTAACAAAAAATGGTTCACAATTGTTGCCAATGCGATGTTCTTTTTTAAAGTTCACCCTCACCTTCACGTCACGCTTGTTGTCACTGAATATGTGAGCACTTGAATTCATCTTATGTATAATAAATAAGTGTCATATATTGACTTCTCTTGTCCCCTTTCTCTATATTAAGTATCACTCTCCCCTATGAGTCTTTGTACCTATACAAAATCACCTGCCCTCTTAAGGGCTCCTCTCTGTCATGGACCTTCATAGGCCATTAAAAACCATTGTTTCCTTCTACATGGAACTCCATCACAGCAGACAAGTGGGTAAGACAAATTATCCAGTAGGGTTACTGCCTGGAACTCACCACTACCCCCCCCCCCCCACACATACCACCCAAGCAGCGTTCCATGTCACCAGACCATCTTACGCTCCTCAAACAAGAGGTTCTCTCATTGCTTCAAAAACACGCAATAGAACCAGTTCCCTTACAACATCAGGGTACAGGGTTATACTCACTGTACTTCCTAATCCCCAAAAAGGACGGGACTCTAAGACTCAGATCATTTCCATATGATCACTCTTCAACAAGTGCTCCCACTACTGCAACAAGGCGATTTTCCTTGCCACACTAGATCTCAAGGACGCGTATTTTCAGATTCCCATACATCCTGCTCACAGGAAGTACCTAAGGTTTATGGTGGACGGACAACACTATCAGTTTACAGTCCTTCCATTCGGGGTGACAACTGCGCCCAGAGTATTCACCAAATGTCTAGCAGTTGTAGCAGCGCATCTCAAAAGACAACAAATTCATGTCTTCCCGTATCTAGACGATTGGCTAATAAAAGCCAACTCATTCAACAAATGCGTTCTACACACTCACCAAACTATTCAACTCTTACACAGTTTGGGATTCACAATCAACTATCCCAAATCTCATCTCCAACCCTCCCACATACATCAATATCTGGGAGCTACCATAAATACCTCCCAAGCCCTGGCATATCCCAGCCAGGATAGCCAATATACAAGCTCTGATCGCAAAATTTCAAACCCAACACTCTCTTCCAGCAAGAGTGTTCATGCAACTCATAGGCATGATGGCGTCCTGCATCTTCATTGTGCCTTATGCAAGACTACAAATGCGTCCCTTGCAAGAATGTCTAGCACGTCAGTGGAATCAGGCTCACAGACAACTAACAGATCTGGTGTTGGTGGACAGCTGCTCACATCGCTCTCTAAAATGGTGGAACACAATAAACCTGTCCAAAGGGCGGCCGTTCCTCGAGCCTCTTCCACAAATAGTGCTAACAACGGACGCATCACTCACGGGATGGGAAGCCCATCTCCTAAGACACACCACTCAGGGCAAATGGACCACTCAACAGAAAGTGCTCCATATCAATTACCTGGAACTACTGGCAATATTCCTAGCACTAAAATCATTCCAAATACATCTCCACAACAAACTGTCCTCATCCGTACGGACAACATGACAGCCATGTATTATATACAAAACAAGGAGGCACACATTCTCTCCAGCTGTCCCAGCTCACACAGAACATTTGGAGATGGGCCGTTCCCCAGAACATATACCTACTTGCAGAACACCTTCCAGGGGTTCACAATCGAATTGCCGACCAGTTAAGTCGTCAGACTCAACAGATCCACAAATGGGAATTACACCCACAAGTCCTACTCCCCTTTTTCCAACAATGGGGCCAACCATACATAGATCTGTTCGCCACACACGAAAACGCAAAATGCCCAACCTTTGCCGCCAGGTTTCCCCACCCACAGTCGAAGGGCAATGCGATATGGATGAACTGGTCAGGCAGATTTGCGTACGCTTTTCCGCCTCTCCCACTCATTCCATTCGTGGTACGCAAGCTCCGGCAACAGTCTCTCAAACTGATCCTAGTAGCTCCCACATGGGCACGCCAGCCCTGGTTCACAACGCTACTGGAACTCTCTCTAGTTCCACACCAAAAACTGCGCCTCTCCCCGTCCTTATTAACCCAGAACCATGGAGAAATCAGACACCCAGATCCAGGTCACCTGAATCTAGCGATCTGGCTCCTGAAGTCCTAGAGTTCGGTTACCTCATCCTACCACCAGACTGCATGAATATTATAAAAGAGGCCAGACGACCTACCACTAGAGCCTGCTACGCTGCAAAATGGAAAAGATTTGCCATTTACTGCACTAACAATGATATACGCCACTGGATGCATCCATCCAGAACATCATTTGCTACTTACTACACTTGCAAAGATGTAATTTAGCGTACTCATCCATACGTCTCCACCTAGCAGCATTAGCAGCCTACTTACAAAATCGACAACACTTGTCACTATTTAGAGTACCTGCGATTAAAGCCTTCATGGAAGGCCTTAAGAGAATTATTCCGCCCAGATTACCACCTTCCCCAGTGTGGAATCTAAACATTGTTCTTACAAGGCTCATGGGACCCCCATTTGAACCTATGCATAAATGCGAACTGCAGTTCCTCACATGGAAAGTGGCTTTCCTTATTGCTATTTATCCCTTAGAAGGTTTAGTGAAATCCAGGCTTTAACCATACAAGAACCATTCCTACAATTACACCGCAGCAAAGTGGTTCTTAGGACAAATCCCAAATGTAATATCTCCGTTCCATCTTCACCAATCAGTTGAGCTACCAGTGTTCTTCCCAAATCCGGACTCGGTAGCTGAAAGAGCTCTTCATACCTTAGACATTAAAAGAGCCCTGCTTTATTACATTGACAGAACCAAATCATTCCGCAAAATCAAACAATTATTTGTTGCTTTCTCTCCACCACATAAAGGCAACCCCATTTCCAAATCCGGGATAGCCAGGTGGATAGTTAAATGTATCCAAATATGCTACCACAAGGCCAAACATACACTATCAGTTCCCCCTAGAGCGCATTCCACACACAAAATAGGGGCTTCCATGTCATTCTTAGGAAACATTCCCTTAGAAGATATTTGTAAGGCAGCCACATGGTCACATGGTCTACAACACACACCTTGTAAATGTAGTGCATTTATATAGCGCTCCGCTCACCCCCAAAAGGGTCTCTCAGGCGCTGTGCACATACCGCTGTGGAACCCTTCCTGGCCTTTCCCTGTGAAGTGCACACTCCTGGGCACCCCCAAGGTGAAGCCAGGCATCCTAGCGCTGTTGGGGCCATTGTGGAGATTAAGCAACCTATTGCCCAGAGTTGCAGAGTGGGACCCATGATTAGAATAGGCACGAGGCGAGAATTATCGGGTCCGGGGAAATTGAGCCCAAGACCCGCCGAGGCGGGAATTGAAATCTGGTCCGGGCCAGACCTCTGCATCAGGGTCTGCCGCTCTAACCATTGAGCCACACTTCTTCACTAAACACTATTGTGTTGACGTGCAAGCAAAGCAACAAGCTTCTGTGGGTCAGGCTGTCCTTAAAACTTTATTTCAAACTGCTGCAACCGATACAGGTGACCACCGCTAGGGGAGACACTGCTATATAGTCTATCCTAAGTGTGTGATCTGCAGCTCATATGCCTCGAACGAAATATGCTACTTAACAGTATGCATCTGTTCTTGGCATGTAGAGCTGCAGAGCCACACATGCCCACCAACCTCCCCGGGACCTGTATCTGTTCCAGCAGCGTCTTACTTAGACATTACACATGGACATCTCACTCTTTTCAACAAACTCCATTATTTCCCATCATGGCGAAAAACAATCTGAGGATGGAGTTGATGCCCATGCGCACTGTAGTCCAAGGGAGGAGTCACCTATCTCGTGACCAAAGACTTCTTCCGAAGACAATAACAACCTGCAAGCATCCGAGCCCAACACCAGATGGCGATCTACTATTTTAAGTGTGTGGCTCTGCAGCGCTACATGCCAAGAACAGATGCATACTGGTAAGTAGCATATTCCTTCTGATAGACTATTTACTGCAGATTGCTCACCTTGTGAATTTCCCCAGGCACCAGACTGGATCCAGAAACGTTGTAGCAATTCCCTTGCACTTCGACATGTGACTTTGTGCGACTTCATATCGGATCCGTCCTGACCCGAACATGCAGTCAAATCCACTATGTAAGCACCCCCTACGTGTGCTGATGTCCGTTTCTTTGTTTGCATATCTGCTGGCGTAGATCCAGAGCTCATGAATCCTCCCAATCCTGACAGATTTTTTCACTGAAATATCTTCCGTGTGCACACAATGTCGTCCCCTAAAACAACCGGGCTTAAGCAATGTCGTGACACTCACCTGCATATGTCAGTGATGGACCCCTACAATGTCTGTCTATGGTGCCTCGGTTTTAAGCACGACTCTACGTTGTGTTAATGTTGCGCAGAAAGGCCATCCGCGACGAAGAAACAAAACTAGCAGTCGCTGAACTTCTGAGGTTGAAAAAGGGCTCACAGTCGAGGCAGCTCCCGTAACCGGTCATCTTCTGGGTCATTGGCCTCAGATAAGGAAGGGCTTTGAGAAAGTTCTACAAAAAACACCAGAAATCCGAGCATGGATATTTTTCATCCCACCAATCGGAGACAAAATTGTTCTCCTAGCACCTCTAGGCCGCAGCCGTTCTCCTCCTGTGGAGCCATTTCTGATGGTAGCCCCGCTTCAGCCCTTTACCGAACAGAGCATGCCTCCAAAGCAGCTCCAGCAGCTAAAGGCAGTCATAGACCACATTTTTGGTGTTAGACCAGATTCCTTTGGAGAGCCTTTGGGCCCCACATGCGAGGGAGCCTCAAGGCAGGCTTCCATCTGCAGATCCATTCATGACTTTGATAGCACCCCTCAACCTCGCCTTGAGGCTTACTTTGTTCCAGGGTTTGGCTCCACTGAACCCAGTCCCGATGCCATCTATGGCAACAAGCACGATACCGCAGCTGGCACCATGACCAACACCACCGGCATACCGATAGATGCCCAGCTCAACATCACCAGTGATGCCTGAAGGGGAACAGATTGTGCTGTTTGATTCAGAAACCCACGTTCTACCAAGCAGTTAATATCCATTCTGAGCCAGATTATGCCCCACTGTACCAATTGGGCAATCTTGATTATGAAAATGAACAATATGACAAAGGCAATATATTTGATGACCTCCAGGGTGCCAGTTCCCTAGACACCCTCCCAGACATTGGCATCTTGTCACCTAATCCTTACATGGCTGCTGCAGAGTCTGCATCCTTCTCCTAAGTGAATTGAAGGGTGGCTGAGATGCTTGACTTCATACTGCCATCCCAGAGGTCAAGATTACAATCAGAACAGAAGTCCTTAACCCTGCATAGCTTTCCCGGGGGGGCCTCTGCTCCCCTTTAACGACGCCTTAACTGACGTGCTGGTGGGCACCTGGTCTAAACCATGAACTTGCCATCCAGTTATTAGGCAGGTGGCGAGGCAGCATAGACAAGCTCCCAGGGATCCAGACTTCCCCTTACAGTGTCCCACCCTGGGTAGCCTTGTTGTCTAAACAAGCCGCTTGGACCCCATGCATTCTCGAGCAACACGCCTGACCGAGAATCAAAAAGAATGTAGACATTCGCCAAACTGATGTTCTCACTACCCAGCCTTGCTCAGGTTGGTAAACACCGCATGCCTCCTGAGCAGATATTCGTATGCTTTATGGTGCAGATTGACGGATATCTTGCCAATGGTCACATATGATGACTTCCAACCTTTACGAAAGCTGATGTTAGAAGGACAGGATGCAGCAAAATACTCTTATCAAGTTTGGTCTGGACACTACTGACTGTTTGGGAAGAGCAGTTCAGCGTTCTGCTTAGGTGCCACGTCTGGATCTATTTCATGGGCTTTTCTACAGATGTTCAATAAGGTCTTATGGACATGCTATTTGATGGCTCTAGGGTGTTTGGTGAGAAGGTTTAAATAGAGCAAGGCTACTGTCCAATTTCTGAGCTTAGCTCCACCACCTCAGTAGTTTCCCCAGCAGCAGTACCCCTCTGAAAGCTTTGGTAGTGCTACCTTTAGAGGCAGAGCTGATACCTGCCACACCAGCAACGAGCCTCATATGCCTGTTGAGGCCGGTATCAAGTTATGCAAACCCAGCCCCTCCACCTGCAGCCGCCACAAATCGGCTTTAACTTCTCAGCAGTGCATGATTGGTCAGGGGGCCACATCACTTTCTACCTCCTCTGCTGAAGGAGCTTCACGTCTGATTAATGGGTGCTCCAGATCGTGCAGATTGGTTACTCCCTACCACTCCTGTCCTTTCCCAGACATGCCACCCGCACCACAATTCCTCTCGGAGGATATTCTGTGGAACAAGTTCAAGCTGTCTTGCCAAAGGGAGCCATGCAGAATGCGCCAGTATCAGAAATCTGGACTCATTCTACTTTCTGGTGCTGAAAAAGGATGGTGGCCTCGGCCCTATCCTAGACCATCGCTCTCTCAACTTCTTGTTCTGAAAGAACAAGTTCAAAATGCTCACACTAGCCCAGGTCCTGCCTGCCCTAGATCCAGGAGTCTGAATGGTGATATTGGACTTGGAAGATAAATGTTTTCCCATCCTCTTGCTCCGCTCCCACAGATGCTACCTGCATTTTCAAGTAAGCCAAGAGAACTTTAAGTTTACCATGCTCCTTTTTGTCCTTACCCAATGCACCTCGGGTGTTCGCAAAGATGAATGGTCGTTGCAGCCTTTCTCCAGAGGTTGGGAATGCCATTCTCCTCATATCTTGATGACTGGCTGCTGAAGGTGGGATAGTCTCAAACAGTTGTAAACCACCTCCAGATGATGGCTAACCTTTTGACATTGTTGGGGTTTTCCATCAATGTGCTGAAGATACACCTAACACCTTCACAATTGCTCCCATTCTGCCCTGGTACAGTTCATTTCTGAGGCATCCCTCTGTCTTCGTGAGTACAGGACACTCAGGCTGTGAACCAGCTGTTTCAGCCTGCAGCCTGGGTTTTAGTGATATTGGCTTTGAAGCTGTTTGACCTATTGGCCCCTCTATCCTGAATGTGGATCACAGCAGCTGACAAATGCAGACTTTGCAATGGGAATTGAATTCTCAGTGCGCTCAGCACCAAGTCAATCTATCAGTGTCTATCCCGGTGTCGAAGGAGACTGCGAAAGACTTTGACCAGTGGAAGATCCCTACCACACCCAGAACTAACAGTTGTGACGGTTCCACCATTATTGGGATTGGAGAGGTCATCTGGGAGAGGTGGAGATGAGAGGACTCTGATCTCTGGCGTAAGCTTGCCTCCACATCAATTTGTTAGAGTTGCGAGCTATTCGCTTGGCACTGAAGATGTTCTTTCCGACCATCATAATGGAATGGGTACAGGTGCTCACAGACAACACCACCATGTGGTACTGCAACAAACAGGGCAGTGTGGGGTTGTGGGCCCTGTGCCAGGAGGCTCTACATCTGTGGAAGTGGCTTAACACTCAGGGCATATCCCTGATCACACCATACCTTGCAGGATCTTTGAACGGCAGGGCAGACAAATTGGGCATCTCCCACTAGTGTGAAGAACCTTAGCTCGATCTATTCATCTCCGCAGATAATGCACAGTGTCAAAGATTTTACGTGTTAGAACTGCAAAGGCAGTCCTCTTTAGCAGATGACGTCCGCCTACACTGGATATTGGGACTTCTGTATGCTGTGTTGCCCCTTTCTTATCCTGGCCAGTGTACTGAAAAAGATCTGGAGAGACCGGGCCCAAATCATCCTGGTGGCTCTGGACTGGACGAGGAGAGAGAGTGGTACCTGGAACTTCTGGCCATAATTATCTGTCCTCCAATCGGGCTGCCCCTTCGGGAGAACCTGCATGTTGCAGTAGTAGGGCCCTCCATGTGTGGAAATTAAGCTGCGACTATTTATAGCTTTTGATCTTCTGCCCAAAGTGGTTGGTATCATCTTGGCAGAGACTCCCATCAATCAGACAGATTTATGCACGACACTGGCAGTAGTTTGTTGTCCGGTTTCCTTGCCAAGACATACAACCCCTTGAACAGTTATCAGATGTTCTCCTGATATGTTTGTCATTGGCCCAGAAAAGCGTTGCTCTGGCAACTGTTAACGGTTACCTCTCTGCACTTTCGGCTTTCTTACATTTACCTGATTAGCTGACCCTTTTGAAGTCATCTGTTGCAACGCATTTTTTGAAGGGGCTGGTCAATATCTTCCTGCAGACTCCGGAGTGGGAGCTTAATTAGGTACTCACCTACTTGATTTGCACTCACTTCAAGACCATGTACAGTTGCTCTCTTCGTGTTCCTACCTTCTGCCTTTCCCATTTCCATAACATTGGCCAGGTGAGTGAAGGAACTCATGTCTTTGTCCCTGGTTTTCCCCATATACTTATTTCTTTCCGGACAAATTAGTTCTCTGGACAAAAGCTCAATTCTTGCCTAAGGAGCCCTTCCACATAGGGCAATCCATTGCCTTTCTTGCTTTCCTTGAACTGCCTCACCCTTCCAAGGAGGAAAAATCCCTCTTCACTGCCTAGATAGTAAACGCGCACTTAGCTTATAAGTGAACATACCCAGAGAGTACCTTTTTCATTGGTTTTTCTGTAGCTAGGAAAGGCAAAGCTGTACAAAAGAGGACGATCTTAATTTGGATTGTACTATGCTCTGTAGGCTAGCCAAGAAGCAGCCCCCAGAAGTCTTGCACACCCATGTCATCAGAGCAAAGGCTACTACCACTGAGCTGGTGCTCGGTGTACAGTCATGAACATTTGCCTGGCGGCTAAGTGGGCATCCCTCCACTAGTCACTGAAGCATTACCACCTGGATAGCCAGGTGCTGGTAGATGGGCACTTTGCCCGATGTGGCCTGCATGGTCTGAGCCATTCCACAGACCTACCACCTGGGAGGTAGTGCTTTAGTGTCTATTCAGAAAGTGAGGAATCTGCAGTTACAAGTCTCTATCAAAAGAACTTACTAACCTTGGTAAAAACCTTTTCTGCTACAGAAATCCTTTCTAGAAACCCTTTGTAACCCCAGATTCACCAAGCGACCCTTCTCCCCCATGCTGCGCAATGGGCTTGTACTTTCCATTAATAAGATTCTTACCTAAACTCTGAACACTGCCATACACTAGTTAGCGGCTCTGTGTCTATCTGGGCAGAAGAAACATCAGAAAGAAACTGATGTCAATGTAAAGAGATGGTGCATATGTAGTGGCCCCGAAACAGAGCAGCACAATGCCACGTGTCAGTTCAAGATGGAATTGCTACGAATGTTTCTGGATTTGGTCTGACACCTGGGAAAATTCACAAGGTAAGGAACGTGTGGTTAGATAATTCCTACCAGAAAAGGTGTTATTGAAGGTAAGTTACTTGTTCTTTAGTCACATTTTTCAGTGGTCTTTAAAATAAGTAACTAAAATGAAAATTGAATGCCCTTATCAGGCTATATACACTGCCAGACGCCTTACTATAGGTTATTGGTTGATTCAGACTCATGTTAACCATTTCACAACAAGTAAATGTAATAGGATCGGGCTTTTGCACAGACTTCTTTCTCAAAACTGTATATAAATTGTTTTGTAACACTTGATTTTTGCTACACACCCACATTATATGGCTTCCATTAAATGGATTTATTTAAAACATGATTTTTATTAGTATATGGTTTTAAAAAGCAAGTTACTGGCCCAGTTTCTCATTAAATATATTATGTAGTTTGTAACAAACCCTGGTAGGGCAACTTGTAGATCCCTTCCACCTACAGAGTGAGCTCACTTGTTTAGAATCTGCTGGAGAAACATAAAAATTATTGGATACACTAGACCTTCGAAACAAGTTAGTGTCATTGTTAGCTTGAGTTTGCTGAAGTCAGTTTAAAGTGTATGTGCCAAAAGTATTACAATAATATGTATATTGAATCTGTCCTAGCCCTGTGCAAGTAGTATTTTCACTCCCAGGCCTATTTACTGTGTTATTGGTATTGGGTTTAAGGTACTACTAATTCTGCTACCAATGTAGATACTTATTTCTCAGGGCTCCTATCTTTCTGTGTTTACTTTGTGAATAGATCCATAATCTGTACATGGACTTCGTCATTAATATTCATCCTATCCCACACCTGTATAGTCTCCCTTTTTGGCATCTGGTGATGGTGCATATTCACACATGGTAGGTAGCATATTGTGTAAAACTCGTGCCTGCGTGTTTGGTTCAGGTAAGCAGAACTCTGTTTTAACAGCTTTTATAGCACTTTCCGGTTCTGCTGCTACTTGGCATGGTACCCACACATTAATAATTAGAAATTCTTTATGGAGTAGGAATAATATTCACCATTAGGTTAACTTTTTCCATATCCATAATAAGAATATTCAATTAATAAACAGCCTGCAAATTTCCTGGATAATTTAGGAAACCAAATAATTGAATCTAGATTATGGTCCCTCCTCTAACACTGCACTACATTATGGGACTGTGGAGCAGTCTGTTGCCTTAAACTGACAGTGTGGAATTCTTTTTCATTGATTTTTTGTTGTGTACCTCCCATGTTTTGTAGCGTTAATCTTTTCTGGTTTTACATGCTGTGCATTATTCCATCATCTAGTGGTTGGGTCTGAAATTCTCCAATATGGGTAATACAAGATGTATTATCTTTAAGAGGATCACATTTTTAAAATGTATTTCAAAAGTGATTGTTATAAAAAAAAAAAAAAAAAAAAAAAAGTGTTCCAGGATCCCACACACAGCTAGAGGTATTCTGATGTTTTGGACTTAATGAAAGTCCCCCATGCTGGAAAAAGAGGGTTCCATTTGAGTAATTTTTCATTCTGGCTGGATTAGTGTCCTGCTTTTGAAACTTCCAGTGAGTCTTTAGAAATGGAAGACTGCAGTACAGGTAAACCCAATGGAGATTAACTTAAATGTATTAAATTGAAGATTTTTTTGCTATGATAAAAGTGGAAATTCCTGGTGGCTTGCGTCGTCCAATGTCCATCCTTTGGTTGTAATATGGCATAATAGCTGATCATGGTCTGTCTGCGATGGACCATTGGTTGAGCTGTAAAATTCTTTACTGCAGGTTATCCTCTTTGTGTGACGATGCATGCATTTTGTAATATTAACAATTTTGGGAATCCCCCGGCCTCTCCAAATCTGAATTGCACAAAATCAGCTTGAATCCGGGTGTGCAATGATTTGAACATGCAAGATCTGGTTAGAGATAGCAGCTGTCAGTTTGTCTTGACAAAGTTTAGTATGGTTAAAACCATCTATTACAACTGAATAAGTACTACTTTTCTTCAAGGCAGCATTTTTAGTCAAAAGCAGTGATAGTTTTTTCTTTAGTATTAAATCTGTGGCTGTTGCTAGCAGAACAATTTCCTAATCCTGATGATAGGCTGTCACCCTTAGATGGGAATATTCAGAAGTGTGTCTGAAATGTTGTAGAGATTACTTGTCCTAAAATTAAATCTGTGAGTGACAATGCACAGAAGTAAACGTTCTGCTGTCAGTCATTCTTGGGATGAAAAATAGTGTCTGCCAGAAGATTCCCTCCCTAATCAATACTTTGTTATAAGTTATAGTGAAGAACTAATCCTAAAGATGCTGGCAACTTTTTATTGCTATTGAACTCTACCTAAATGTATATCTTTACTGTAGAATTTTCTCTTTTGTTAGTGTCTGTAAACCTGTTTTAGATTAAACCTTAAGTGGGAACAAGACCAGTACATTCATTTTCGACGGCAAAATAAACTTTTCTATGCCATCATCTAAAAGTAATGATTTTTGTTACATGCTACAAACTCTAAATGAATGAACCTATAACAGTATGTATTTTTTCACAAATTCTTAGATCGTCAAGATTCAAGAAGCCACAGCTCAAGAAGAAGTTCTCCAGAGTCTGACCGCCAGGGCCATTCCAGATCTGGATCCTTCGACAGCCGAGAGAGGGTTCCAGAAAGAGATAGATATGACCACGACCGGGAAAGAGAACGTGACAGGAGAGATGGACGGCAGAGAGATTGGGACCGTGATACAGATAAAGACTGGCAGAGAAACAGGGATAGAGATCGAATGAGAGACAGAGAACGGGACCGAAGGAGAGATTTGGACAGGGATCGAGATCGAGATAGGGAACGACCTGTTCTTGAACTTGGCGATCGAGACAGAGAGAGACTTGCAGATGTACCCGCTCTCATGGATCTGAAACCTAAAGTTGATAGAGACCCAGAGAAAGTGGTGGTCTCTCGGGATCCTGATAATTTGGATAAAGACCGGACGAGTGTTGCTGTAGAGAATATCCAGGATTTGAATAGCTCAAAGAAAGAGACCTTGGAAGGTATGCTTATTTTAAACGTGTTAGTAGCATAGTTAATTGGGAGCAAATGTCATGAAAATATTGTAGCAGAATTCCGATATACTGTGTATCTTTTCCCAATATCGATGGTGACTCACATGAACACTGTAAAGAAAATAAATATTCTTCCTTATGGAGATAAGATGGCAGCAAGCAGTCAGAGGACTGCAGTGCAGTATTGCTGATCATTGCGGTCTGGTGATAACATTTCTGCCTCGCCCTCTCAGCTGTAATGTATACTATTGCACCTTTTAACTACCTATTTCCTAAAGTGGCTGTGAAACATTTAACTGAAGCTTTGTACTGTGCATTGTTTTCCGGTTTGTGCAGATTTTGTGTTTTCTGTTTATGAGCACTTAGACACCTGGCAATACTAGTTCTAATGGCTATTTCCTCCAGAGGATTATTATTAGTTTTTTAAATAACGCAGCAGCAACGATGTATTCCATCCTTTTGCTTTGTGGAAAGAGCACAGTTCATTGTCCTCCCATTGGCATAGTTGGCTCAAAGAGAGTCCACAAAGTATTTAGCTGCAATGATCGTTTATCTAGATTGCACGGCAATACATCGTGTTTGGGCCATTGTCTGGTAAAGGAGAATTTTTTTTTATATATCAGAACACTAAACAGTGTTTTATTTGCCTTTTCATTTGGGTTCACTGTTAATTTGAAGAATTCACTCCCAACACCAAATCAGCAGCAGTCTTTTATAGACAGTGTGAAAGCAACCTTAGTTCGCACTCCTTAGAGATTACTAGAATTCTAGCACCGCAATCACCTTTATTAAGCGTCTCCGTGTCAGACAGTGAGAATTGATGATGTTCCTTGAATTGATAGCATTGCCTATTTCTCACATCCCATGTTTTCCTACACAATATGCCGATTGAGACATGTCTATTGAATTAATAGACACCAGCACCTTGAGATGAGAGGATATAGTGGTTGTCACTTGCATGGTTGTGAAGTTAAGATATTGAACAGCCCAGGATATGTTCCTAGGCGACCGTCAGGCTGTCACCATTAGAATGGATGCCTTGCACAAGAGAAATACCATAATGTTGAGAGCCTAGGCCTCCCTCTCCATCTACAGTAGTCTGACTGGAATGTTAAACATTTGTCCACCTATGAACCATGATTAACTCCAGTAAATGCAGATGAAACACTGGGTGGCTGTGCTCATTAGCTATCCGAGCTACTCTCCTGCATGAAATTGTTACCTGTGAGCCAAGATACTTAGGAAAACAGTTAAGCGCCTTCAGACACTGGGTCCAAACTTGCCTTCTAGTTGTGAAGTGCAAAATAATGCTGAACTAAGCAGAGTAAAATCTGCACCAGTTCGCTCCCCAGACACCAAACACTGTACTAGCTACTGCGCGGACAGCAGTCATTTGGTGTTGTTGTGAGTTGAAAACACTGTTTCGTTTTACACACAGATTAGAAAAACTGATCTGGAATGCCAACATTATTGTGTGGTATACACTGGTAAACTGCCAACACGCCCCTTGCAATTGCAAAGCTTGTGCTTTATGTGCTAGTTTGTGTGCTGACCTTGAACTTTGCATAAGAAATCAATACTCATTCATGCGGAGTAGAATGCAGACTGGAATCACTACATACTGCTTTGTGTAAATCATTGCCTAAACTGAAGTAGTACTCCACTGTTGGAGCTACACAGGCTGTCATAGATAGTTGATACACTGTTGATTCCTATGTTTTACTGAACTTTAGACAAACTGGGGAAGAGCCTTTTCTTCTGCTCACTCATGATATTAGCAGGGTTCTGTTTACGGTAATTGTTGCGAGTGCTTAAACTATTGGAGCTGCTGGGTGGCAGCAGTCCTCAAGGGTACCCCATGTGAGATAGGCTGCCTTTGTTTGCTGACCTGGACTTTAGCCTATTACTCTGCCATGAATATCGCCATTCTTTCTTCCCCCTTTCTCGTGCATCGTGATTTGCCATCTATGCTGCTCTGTGTAGTGGATTGTTGATTTGCCTAGGAACTAGTTATCCACTTGTGGGCCTACTGTTGAAATCCTGTTTACATTTTTGTGTTGCACATTCACCTCGTTTTGTCCCCTACTACTCCATATGCATACAATGAAAGTTGATGTATGTAACCAACCACACCATAAAATACGTCTAGTCCAATATAGGACAATTTCTAATCTAAATAAAAATGTGTTTAGGGATCCAATAAACATTCTTTTTTTAATTCTTTTTTTTTTCAAATGCACATACTATTTGAGCATTTTCCTATCTCAAGCTGGGAATTACCTGTAAACATTTGAATATTGTATGTCTTAAAGAAAAAATCCTGGATAGGGGTTCTTTTCTACAGTCTGATTACACTTATTCTGCCCAGTGCTTCCTTTACCCAGTAGAGTGTATTTTGGCTGTGAATGTGAACCTGAATTGAAAGCAATAGATTTATTTAAGGCGTTTAAACATCTGAGGATACAATTTTGTGAAATTACTGCCTCAAGATGGTTCCACAGCTTTTCTCCAAAGACTGCTAAAGAGAGGTCAATGAGGGTGATAATTTTGAAGCATGCCAGAAGTCTGAGAAATTGATAAACGCTTACAGTGACATCAGAAAGCATCACCTCTTTGGCAATTCGGAATCTAAGTGCCATCAGAGAAGAGATACTAAGGAAAACAGTCAGGGAAGCACCTCCTGCCCTCAGTGTGTTTACTTCAAAATCACCAAATTATTACTCAGTCTGCAGAGCATAATCACACTCCTCTTGATGTCAGGCCACCCATAAAGCAGCCAACTGATGAACATGTCTTTCAAAAACAATCATTTAATAGGGGACAAAGGTAACCAGATTCTTGAAAGATTCAGGAGGTCAATACAGGCTATGCAGTCCCAATCCCCCAGCCCCCTCAAAATCCCTGGGACTGGCATCCCCTACCCAAGGCATTTATAGGCAAAACCGGCTACTCTGAAGTCTGTCCTTCGGCAAGTGCTGCCCGCCCAGCCTGTCTAATAGCGTAACCAACAGCTTAGTCTTTTCCTTTGGCGATACAGAGGCAAAGCCAAGGTCAGACGGGCCCAAAAATCATCCTCATCGCCTGTGTTCTTTTCTTCCGCCGGCTCCTCATCCCACTCGAATTCTCCAATACAAGGTAGCACTGTCACAGAAAGGAGCAGTGGAGTTGGTCCCCCAACAGGAAATTGGGCAAGGGTGCTAATGTCGATGCTTGTTGATTCCTGAGAATGACAGCAGTCTGTGTTCAATCCTGGACCTCAGGGTCATGGACTTAACCTATGCAAGATGATGTTCAGGTTGCTGCCCATTTCCGACAGGAAGGGGTCATATAGGGGTCCCCAAGAGACATTAGCCCATTGGATACTACCCTACACTCCACTAACAGCCTTACATTCAGTATTTAGGGGAGTCCCTGGCACCAGAGAAGCAGATCCGGACAATGTAAGAAGCGAGAGGACACAAAGAGCTGCATAAGCTAAGAAGACTGCAGAGAGCACCTGCTTTTGCCTCATTCCCGCCGGCCTGTCTGCAGCCCTCATCGAAAACTGTGCCTAAGACAACTTGTCCTGAAGCTGTGGCTCCAGAAACTTGGGAAGACTGCCTGCCTTCTAAAAAGACTAAAGACCTCTCGTGAACTGTGGACCTGTTGAGCAGAAACTCGAATAAGAAGATTCTGAGGCCTCCGCAACTGCCAAATCACGACACCTGAAACAACCACTGCACCCGTCTCCTCCTGCCTGAGTTGAAATGGGCCAACAGTGCCAACATGTTCCCCAGCCCTCCACAGCGCGAGTCCATCGTGGTTTCACCCCTCCTGGGCTCCTCGATGACGCCTACAGCCTGTGCATGCAGGCCCCCTCTACCGCAACTGTTCCGGTAAGGGAAAACCCAACGTCTAAAGACACTTCTGCACCCGTCACCACTGAAATGCATTGGGCTTCCGACGCTGATTTGCACCCTGCCGCCCTTGTGCCGCTGGTGGGTTACTGTTTGTGCTGCCTTGGGCCTTTCCCACCACTCACCTTAACTCCTGGAAATTGGTTCTGTAAGTCGGTGTACTGTACCTGTTTGCAGAACTTGTTTTCCCGTCTATAGGATAATGTTGCAGAACTCCGAAATTACACTGTCCACTTTTTAAAGTGATAGAAATGTACATTTAAAAATGTACTTGCCTGAAAAATTTGTTTAAGGCATGAGTGCTGTAGATACACATGCTTTGCATACTCCTGCCATCTAGTGGTGAGTCCGGGTGTTTGCAAGTTGTTTTTCTTCTAAGAAGTCTTTCCAGTCACGAGGTAAGGTGACTCCTCCTTTCGTGATAATGCGCATGGGCATCAAATCCATCGTTGGATTGTTTTCTTTCCGCTATCCGGTTCGGACGTAGTTTGCAGCACTCCGGTTCGACACTGTTTTTCTGGATCCTCTGGATGCGTTCACCATTCTTCGCGTGTCGTAAAAATAGGAAAACACTCTATCTTCAGTATAGAAGACATCGTTGGCGGCCTTCTGGCCTAGGCGCCTCGGTCGGCATACACTCCGTTTCGCAGTATCCAGTCTTCTGCTGATGGAGCAGACTCCATTTCAGTTTTGTCCTCGGTGCCACTCCAAGTACCCGAGCACTGACCTGCATAAAGTCTGCAACTTGTGCGCCTCACCGGAGCACAAAGAAGAGGATTGTGACACTCGTCGATCGTTCCGGTCAAAAAAGGCTTTGCAGGACAGTCGGCTTGACGAAGGGACATTCAGAGGCAGAACATCAAACACACCCCAGATTTGTTTGGAGAAGATACTGAGCACGAGGAAATGGAGACGTCAGTAGCAGAGGAGGAGGCCTTCTCTATCCAAGAATTTGATTCCAAACTAGAAATCAAGCTAGAGTCTTAAGACGTTCCAGTGGGACAGGGTGCTGAGAATAGCAAAGCCCCTCTGCCCCTCAAGATTTCTTCCACTAAAAATAAGGCTTCTGGGCCACCACTGCCTTCTGGTCATGGTCAGCACCAAGACACTGCTTCCAAAGCCCCGCCTTCGGGCTCGGCACTGAAACAGACAATCAAGCCTTCCGGCTCAGGACCGAGCCGAGAAAAACTTCCTTCGACACTGAAATCTTGGGCTTCAATGGGGAAACTAGCATTTTCAATGCAATTAGGTCTCGCATTTGCGAGCGTTTAAGCTATTGACATTGAAAATGACACTGCCTTTTATTTGTGTTTTTTCAATAACAAATTTTATTCAGTTTTGTAGCGGTACAACATAGGCCAGAGATTGATGAATCAATAAGAAACATTACTGTTTGTCGTAGCGTACCAAAGTGATAATATAAAGAAATAAAAAGAGAACATATAACAACCATGGCTAATCTACGCACCTGGACCGCACCCACCCCAAACCTCTTAATCATTGATGCCAAGTGCTTGCTGGATGGCTGTATCCAACGTCTGAGGGCTACACCATTACATAACTACTCTTGTCGTTGGAAAGTGTGTAGGGATTCCACCTCCGGCAAATCAATACCCCTGTACTACTCCCATGTCTGCCAAATCTTTTGGTGCGTCTGTGGGGGGGCAACTCTGAGCCTGAAACACAGCGAACTCCATTCCCATGCATCAGTCTAGAGCTTTTTCCCACTTTCCAATGGGCGGTGGAGAACTACTCTTCCAGTACTGGGCGATATTCCTTTTGGCTAATGTAAGTCCAGTGAAAAGCAAGTGCTGTTTGTACTTGTAGCCTCCAATGCCATCTGTGCTATGTAGTAAAATGAATTTGGGATCAGACTGAATACTCCCATGAGAGCACTTTCCCCAGACAGGCCAGTGTTTTATCCCAGTATGGCTGAAGGGTAGAGCAGTTCCATACTGTGTGCATGAAGGTGCCCGCCTCTCGTGCACATCTCAGACACCCCGGCGACGTTATTACCCCCATGCGCCAAAGGCGATGCCGAGTGTAGTAGGCTCTGTGTTAAAATGTAAATTGTATCAGGCGATAACGGAACGCTATGGCCACACCACATAGGCTCGCCAGTGCATCTGTCCAATCATCGTCCGATAAGTCGGGTATGTCACTTACGCAGCTGTGTCCGAGTGCATCTAGTGTTGTGCTGTTGTACGTAACTATAGTTTGGTATATCTGTCTAATCTTATGGGCTCCTATATCCCCCATCAATAGTAGCCCTTCTAGTGGGTGGAATTCCGGAAGCTCTGTCAATGTTGCGCTGTTAAGTTAATTTAATTTGTAGCGCACACAGATACTCAAGAGTGTCCCAGCGTGGAGCAAAGAGGGGCAAAAATGGGGATAGGGCATCTTAATTGAAGGTATTTATAGAATTGATTATGATAAAGATGAAATTCTTCCTGCAATTGTTGGAAATATTTTAGAACGGTCCCCTTCATGAAGTGTGTATATGCCAGTGAGGTCCCATGTACGGAACGCTGTCAGCGATGCCACTTGGCGAAGATTTGCTACCTGCTGCAACGGAGTTGTCTGTGTTAAAAGCCCTCCCCATCCCACCTGTCGGACCACGCGTCTTCATAGTTGGATAACAACTCTAGTGGCTGGAGGCAGGTCTAATCAACAACTACTATACAGCATGTCGAGCAATGCGTGGCTCTCAAACATTATTCTTTCCACAGCATAGGCCGGGTCTGCTTGGGAATTATACCACCATTCATTTATGTTGAGGAGATGGGAGGCGGCATAATAAGCGAAGATGTCTGATGCAGCAAACCCGCCACTCTCGGTGGATTGAGTACACTTCTGTAGTGTGACGCGTATAGCCCCACCACCCCACAAGAACGTATTGAGGAGTGAGTTAATTTGTTTAAACCATGATTGGGGAACGTCGTACGGGTAATTTTGGAGGTGATGCAAAATATGTGGTAGTGATACCATCTTGAAAATCGCCGGCCGGCCATAAAGGGACAATGGGAAAGGGGACCAGGCCTGCACCTTGTTTCTGACCTTGGGTATGAGGGGCTGTATGTTGTGGGCCCAGGACTTCGCTGTATCTGATATAAACACTCCCAGGTATGTAAAGTCGTTGGGTGCATGTGTCAGTTGCGTAGCCCTCGTACTCCACCCCTGGTCTCGCAAATCGGATATAGAATGGATTTGGACGGATTTGTGCAAAGGCCCAAAGTGTCCCCAAACACCCTCAAGATCTGCCGTATCCGAGTGCCCGTATATCCCAGGTCGGTAAGGAAGAATAGGACATCGTCCGCATATAGCGCGATTCTATCTAACTAATGGGTCCTGTTGCACCCAGTTGGCCAGTGGCTCTGTAGCGAGCGCGAATAGGAGCGGGGACAGAGGGCACCTCTGCCGCGTGCCCCTAATTCTAGGAAATTGGTCAGACACGGCCCCGGCGACGCGTACGGAAGCAGAAAGATCCATGTATAAGATTTGTTTTTAAAAGGAACACATATATAAAAGACATTGTCGTTTTTATTGCCAAACGCTCGCAAATGCAAGACCACTATAATGGTGGTCACGCTCCTTTTTTTAGACGCTCCATGCAAATTCAGGTTGCCGTGAGCAGCTTCTAAACAAAGGGGCGTGGCCACCATTATAGTGAAAGCACTTATGGTGCTTTAACCGAAAGTTTAAAAAAATAAGTCATTTCAAAAGCTTTGTAGTTCGGCCGCTAAAGTGAAAGCGGCCCGCGCTGTAAATTAATTAATTAAATAAGCGCGGCCGCTATAAAGCAGACAGCACTGTAATTTGAATAATAAAAATATATTACTATTTAAAACAAAGTGGGCGGATGCTTCGATGCCGTGGGTGGAACAGGGGAAGAGCACTAAAGAAAAAAGTGCTCACCAACTTATAAAGCAAACCAGGTAACAACCGAAGTAAAAGGGCCAGTCCTTGTGGGAGGTTACAAGTGAAGACCAGGCGGTACTAAGGAGGGACTAACAAGCCTATGTACGAATCAGAAGCCAGCATTTACAAAGGGCAATGACATAAGCCAATGACCAATATGGACGTAGAGTGGGTGGGGCTTCAAGAACATACTCCAATACAGCATGACTTGCAGAGGGAGCAGCGCATGCGCGCTGCCCTTAGGCTCAGCTTCAAAAGTTTTGTTATAAAAGTAAAAGATGCACATCATAAGCCTAGTTAACCGATCCTAGAGGTTATGCAAGAAAAGCTGGATCCTAAGCAGAAAAAGATCTACATTAATCCAGACACTGGACATAGCTACAAGCCCTGTTCATCAGACCCATCCAACATCTTCACCACCGCCAAACCGCTTCACAACCGCCAAACCCTTTAGATATCACACCACAGGGATCACCGCACACACATCCTGATATTTGTTACACAGGTGACGATAGTCCGCCACCTATAGATCCATGGAACGAATAGAACATTGATCCTCCAATGGATAATGATCCTGACTTGTATCCTACAGAGCCATCACCTCCTGATGACAACACAGCATACCAAAAGTTGATTTCCAGAGCAGCATCATACCATGAGGTCACACTTCATAAAGAATCCTTAGAGGAGGATTTTCTATTTGAGACCTTAGGAACACCATATAGGACAACACAATCTTTACCTATGTTAAAGGGCACGGTGCACTATGCTGATGAAATTTTTAAAGACCCTGTACGGGCTCATATTGTAACACCTCGGGTTGACAAGAAATACAAACCTCCCCCAACTGATCCAATTTTTATTAGAGGACAGTTGCCTTTAAATTCCCTAGTTGTGTCAAATGCTCGGAAAAGGGCAAACTCCCAAACTACAGCAGATGCTCCACCTCCAGACAAGGAGTATAAGCTAATAGATGCATCAGGGAAACGGGTAGCTGCACAAAATGCCAACCATTGGCGGATAGCTAATACACAAGGCCTATTAGATAGATATGACAGGGCCCACTGGGATGAAATGGAGCAGTTACTTCAATATCTCCCAGACGCACAGAAGAAAAAAGGTCAAGAATTAGTGCAGGAGGGAAAACTGATATCTAGTTCATCTATCAGATGTGCACTAGATGCTGCTGATACCGCAGCAAGAGGTATTAATGCTAGCATTCTTCTTAGAAGGCATGCAAGGCTTAAAATCTCTGGTTTCAAACCAGAGGTTCGACAAACCATTCTTAATACCCCCTTTGATAAACAATCTTTTTGGACGTCAAGTAGATGAGTCACGTGAGAAAATGAAAAAAGATACAGAAGTAGCAAAATCAATGGGAGGACATCAATCACCATCCAATAGAGGCTCATTTCGCTGCTCATTTTACAGAGGAGGATCCAAAAGTAATTCCTGAGATCCAAATGCTCCATCATACAGGTCAAACACACAACCCTCGTCATCAAGAGGATTTTATTAAGTGGTTATGGAGGAAACTACTTCAAGGGCAGAGGAAAAGGTACACCAACGCGTGCCTCTCCATCTCCCAACAAACAGTGACTTGCTCACAATTCCCCCTGACTTTTTACACCTGTCAGGAGAAGATTACAACAATTCTTTCCCATTTGGTAATCAGTAACATCGGTATTAGACACTATCCAACAATGTTACTGTCTGGAACATACCAGCAATCCTCCCAATATTCCACTTCGTACTCTCAGAATCTCGCTACAACACCAACAGCTCCTCACAAAAGAAGTACAAGCTCTTCTAACAAAAGGAGCTATAGAACCAGTTTCAAAATGTATCGGGAGTTTGCTCCCTTTACTTTCTAATCCCCAAGAAAGAGGGGTCCCTAAAACCAATCCTAGATTTCAGACCCTTAAACCTATACATACTGTCAGAAGACTTTCATATGGATACACTGCAACAAGTCCTCCAATTTCTACAACAAGGCAACTTTTTGTCCACCATAGACTTAAAGGACGTATACTTCATATTCCTATCCACCCAGAACATTGCAAATACCTCAGATTTGTGATAGCAGGAAATCACTATCAATACAAAGTGCTCCCATTCAGTGACTACTGCACCCAGATTATTCACAAAATGTCTAGCAGTAGTAGCAGCTCATTTAGGACGACAACATATTCATGTCTTCCATATCTGGACAATTGGCTCATCAAAGCCACCACACAACAAAAATGCTTACAACACGCTCAAAATACCATAAACCTTCGCCATCAACTGGGATTTCCGGTCAATGCAAAAAAGTCCCATCTTCAACCCTCACAACTGCAAACATATCTGGGAGCAACGCTAAATACGCTAAATACTCACACAGCTCTAGCCTCTCCCAATTATGTCAGAATTCAAAAATTTCAAATTTTATTACTACAGTTTCAAAACAACCAATGCCCAACAGTCAAAACTTTCATGCAACTTTTGGGAATGGTGACATCATCTAGTGTTGGTAGACAGCTGCACTCCTCAATATCTGCAATGGTGGAACACACAAAACCTATCAAAAGGGCAGCCCTTGATGCACCCCATTTCACAAGTCGTGCTAACACCAGATGCATCTCTCACACGGTGGGGTGCCCATCTCCACCATCTCACATTTCAAGGTTTATAAGACACCAAGCAAAAGAGTCTCCACTTCAATTACTTGGAGCTTCTAGCTGTTTATCAAGCACTAAAAGCCTTTCAGCCTCACCTCATAGGGAAAGTTGTTCTAGTTCCCACGGACAAGATGACAGCCATGTACTATGTACAAAAACAGAGGGGGACATATTCTCTACAACTGTCATACCTATCAGAACATTTGGCGTTGGGTGATACATCACAAAATTCATCTCCTGGCAGAGCACCTTCCAGGCATGCACAAACAGTTTGCCGACCTCAGCAGAATGCGGCAACAAGTTCACGAATGGTAACTTCATCCCCAAGTTCTCCTGCCACACTTCCAAAAATTGAGATTTCCCCACATAGACCTCTTTGCCACAGCAGAGAACTCAAAATGCCCAGATTTCACCTCCATGTTCCCACACCATCTATCCAAAGGGAATGCCCTATGGATGAATTGGTCAGGGATATTTGCTTATCTTTTCCACCTCTCCCTCTCCTTCCATTTCTGGTTCAGAAACTCAGGCAGACATCAATCACACTAATTCTAGTGGCTCCCACATGGGTTTGTCAACCGTGGTTCACCACACTACTAGAACTGTCAGTGGTTCCACACCAAAAGTTACACCTCACTTCCAACCTTCTCACACAGATGCATGGAGAAATCAGACATCCAAATCACAAGGAGCTCAACCTAGCGATTTAGCTCCTGAAATCATAGTTTGGATACGTAAATCTACCACCAGATTGTATGGTAATTCTTAGAGAAGCAAGGAAGCCTAACACTAGAGCATGGTATGCAGCGAAGTGGAAAAGGTTTGTTATATATTGTAATAACACAATTGATCCGCTAGATGCATCTGTACAAAATATTATTTGTTATCTTTTGCATTTACAGAGAGTTGGCTTAGCCTACACATTGAATCGACTACACCTTGCTGCAGTAGCTGCATATCTGCAGAAGAGACCGCATTTATCATTATTCAAAGTTCCAGTAATTAAGGCTTTTATGTATGGTCCTAAAAGAATATACCACCCAGGGTACCATCTGCACCTATCTGGAACCTTAACATTGTCCTCACAAGACTTATGGGTCCACAGTTTGAGCCATTTCACAGTTGTCCATTACAATTTCTGTCATGGAAGGTTGCTTTCTAATTGCTATCACTTCATTGAGACGTGTTGGTGAGTTACAGGCATTAACCTTAGAAGAACCTCTCTTTCAATTTCAGAAAGAGTGGTTCTTCGTACAAACCCTATATCCTTCTAAAAGTAGTTTCTGCTTTTCATATTAACCAATCAGTTGAGCTACCTGTGTTCTTTCCTCAACCTAATTCAGTAGCAGAAAGAGCTTTACACACACTGGATGTTAAGAGTACTATTATACTATATTGATAGGACACAGGATTTTCGCAAAAGAACATTTTGTGGCATTTGCTCCACCTCATAAAGGAAATCCTATCTCAAAATCCGGTATTTCTAAATGGATTGGTAAAGGCATTCAAACTTGTTACATTAAAGCTAAAAGAACTTTAACTATACCTTCTAGAGCACAATCTACTTGCAAAATAGGAGTATCTGTGGCCTTTTTAGGCAACATTCCCATAGCTGACATATCTAAGGCAGCTACGCGGTCTACACTGCACACATTTACAAAACATTATTGTGTGGATGTATTAGCACGTCAACAAGCTAATGTAATTACAAGCAGTGCTTAAAACACTTTTTCAAACAACTGCAACACTGCAATGGGAGAATACTGCTATACAATCTATGCAAAGCATGTGTATCAACAGAACACATGCCTCGAGCGGATTATATTACTTACCCTGTAAGCATCTGTTCTCGCCATGTAGAGCTGTAGATTCATATGAGCCCTCCCTCCTCCCTGGACTTTTGTGGTTGTTGCAGTTCTTATTATTCACATTACATACGCATGGACATCTCAGTACTACACTTACTCTATTCTCACCCTCTTGCGGGAAAACAATCTAACAATAGAGTTGATGCCCATGCGCACTATCACCAAATGGAGGCGTCCCCTTTCCTCGTGACTGGCAAGACTTCGTCGAAGAAAAACAACTTGCAAACATCCGGACCCAACACTAGACGGCAGGAGTATGCAAAGCATGTAAATCTTCAGCTCTACATGCAAAGAACAGATGCTTACAGGGTAAGTAACCTAATCCTTCTCTGATTCCTAAACATACATAAAGATACTTGCTATTTTTATAAATTGGTGTGGATCTCCTCCTTTGAGTCGTGTTGTAATTTATTAATTATTGTGTTTATTTTGCAAATGTTTGACACTCCTGTGTTAAGCCTAAGGCTGCACACTACCCCCTAATAGAGCACTTCGGTATTGCATAGCAAGCCTTGTCCACTAGTAAATGAACCCCTGGGCTCTCAGATTAGTATATCAGATTATTGATATATCTCATAAAGAGTCAGCTACCTACATGGGCCACGTAGATGTTAGAGTGTAGGGCTCAATGAGGATCCCTGCAACACCCCCTTGTCTAAGGTCATAGTATGGGATTTGAAGTACTCTTGAAGCACAGGCTGAATCAGATTACTAAGGAAATTCTTAGGCCATCCTAAAGTTTTTCTGCTGACGCCAATCTTTGTGAGTCTCTGAACCAGAATCGAGTGAGAGAGGGTGTTGAATGCGGCGGATAGCTCAAGTAACAGCAGCATGGCTGGGAGACCTTCATCAAGGGAAAGCCTGATGGTATCCAGTACTGCCACCAATGCGGTTTCTGTGCTGTAGGAGGCTCGGAAGCCTGACTGAGAAGGGTCCGTAAGGGAATGGGCCTTCAGGTTAGAGGAAAGTTGTTTATTTACTAAAGTCCTCAATCACGTACAGTAGTGGTGGAGAGGTATATCTTGATTATCTGCTTCTCAAATCACGTTATAGCATCATCAGCCCCCCGACCCAGTTGGGCGACAGAGGGGGTGAAACATGTCGACCATTCACACGGACTAACAGGTGCTATAGAATAGTAACATTTCTATAGATGCACCGCTCTGATTTTAACCTTGCCCTATCCCCAACTGAATACATTTTCTTTGAGAGATGTAGGTAATTTTAAATTCACTTCACTCACATTCACTTGATTACTGGTCACTACTGTTATTACCAGTTGGTCTACCTCTGGGTGGAGGAAAGCATATTTTAATAAAAGACAGAATGATGATGCTATCATGTGATTTGAGAAGCGGATAATCAAGATATACCGCTCCACCACTCCTGTACGTGATTGAGGGTTTTTGAAGACAGTCAATATACCAGACCCTGGTTGTAATACAGGTACAAGTGATCCATTCTCCTCTGATAGTCTATCCTTGTCTGGAAGAGAATAGATCACAGCTTCTCCCTCCCTCTGATTATATCATATTTACTAAAGTCTCAATGATTTTATTAAGGTAGGGAAGCAGTGATATGAGCCTGTAATTGGCGAGCTCAAGGGGTTCCGCATTAGGTTTCTTCGATTGGCATGACTTGTGCTGCTTTCCAGCTGGCAGGGAGGGTTTCAGAGCTAAGATTGAGATTAATCAAAGAAGTGATGATGGGGAGGAGTTCAGTAGCCAGTGTCTGTCACCCTAATTATGGAGGCGGTAGGGTCAGAAGGTGAGTCTGATTTAAACTTGCTCATCTGTATATAGTCTTGCTCTGAGGTGCTGGATTTGTACTCCTCCAGAAAAGTAGAACTGTTACTGGCTAAGATTTTTGAAGTTTTCGTGTCGCACAGAGACTGGGAGGCCGGGATAGTGGAAGCGCAGGTGATGGATTTGGTAAACTTTTTTAAAACCATGTATAATTCCTTGCACGAGATCCCGACGTTATCAATCCTGTTAACTATGTGGGACATACGAGCTTCTCAGATAGTTTTATAATTGATCCCTAGTTCCGATTTAAAGGCAGATTTGTCGGGGAGGGATTTTGTGGTGCGTCATCTCCTAAAGTTTTCTTCAGCCGATTTTTCCATTTTGAGATCCTCTGAGTACTACGGAGAGTAAGCTTTACTTGATTTGAGGTGGCTTAGTTCAAAGGGAGCATTATTATCTAAAGCCTGATAGAAGTAACTCTGAAAACTGTCAGGGCGATGTTGACCTCAGAGGTTCGAATACAGTGTTGAGTAAAGAAAAGGCAGGAAAGAGAAAGATCCCTTCCTTCAAGGCCTATTATTCCAGGGTTCTCCATCTTGTGTCTACTTGATTCTCCTTTAATATTTATATAGTTAATATTTGAAAGCCACAGCAGCTCTGGACTTTTCCATCAATCTTCCAAGTCGCACTTCAAGCCCTCTAAGCGTCTCCTGTTCATAGAGCCAGTACTGGGCCCAACATTTCTCAGGCTTTACCTTCTCAAGAGGATTCAGGATATGAATCTGAAAATTCAGCAGGGAGCGCGAGTTCCAGTCCTGATGGTTCTCTGCCTGCTAGGTATGCTGGTTTTTGATGCACCTCCTTGGTAGCTCATGCATTCTGACACAGGGACAGCTAAGATCTATTTGCCTGCTGCTGGAGGTGGAGCGCTTTACTTAGTCCACTTGTCGCCTCCCGACAAAGTCTGTTTACCGTAGATGGTGGAACAGTTTTGTTTCTTGGTGTGCAAATGTTGTGGGTCTTTCAAGGCACATCTTTCTGGTGTTGTATATTTTTCTTTTTCATTATCCCAGCAAGGTCGAGCAGTGGGCTTAGTTAAAGGTCAAATTGCAGCCTTATCAGTGGTCGGTTGTCTCAAAGTTCAGTCTTCTCTGCTGAAGTCTCCTATTGTTTTGAGATTTCTGTAGAATTTGCAAACCTGTTCCCTCGTTGTCCTTTTGTTATGTCCAGGTGGGACCTTAATTTGGTTCTGGCGTTGTTAATTGGCCGTGGGGGCTGTTTGAACCTTTACACAACTGCTCGTTGAGACTTATGGCCCTCAAGACAGTGGTTTTGGTGAGCATCACCTGAGCGCAACGAGTCAGTAGTTGCAATCTGTTTCCATCCACCCTTTCCCTGCCCAGAAAAGCTAGTTCTAAGAACTAAAACGGAAAGTGTTTAACCCAGTCCATATTCAATTTTTCTCTCTACCCCATGGGAGAAGAGATTACATCGGGACGAATGTTGTAAGGCAGTCAACTTCTACATTGATCGAACAAGATCTGATTATAATCTCTTCCTTGGATATGTGGATAACAAGAAGGGCAAGGTGGTCAAGGAGAGGGCTTTGTCATGGTGGATCGTCCTCTTCATTAAAATCTGTTAGGCCCTTGCAATAACAGGTAGCACTAAAGACAGTACATGCTCATTTCATCCCATACAAAAGCATCAATCTTTGCACTGTTCAGGGGAGTTATAGTGGCAAAGATTTGTCATGCTTTGGCATGGAATTCTGTGAGTAAGTTAACAAGAAGGGCAAGGTGGTCAAGGAGAGGGCTTTGTCATGGTGGATCATCCTCTTCATTAAAATCTGTTAGGCCCTTGCAATAACAGGTAGCACTAAAGACAGTACATGCTCATTTCATCCCATACAAAAGCATCAACCTTTGCACTGTTCAGGGGAGTTATAGTGGCAAAGATTTGTCATGCTTTGGCATGGAATTCTGTGAGAAAGTGGCTCTGTATTTACTGTTCCTTAATAGGTACAGGGTGTACAGAGTCCACAGTCCCCAAGGGTTTGACAGAGGCTAAAGTTAGATATAACCTTACTCTCTAAAGTGGTAGCTTGGTCGAGCAGTAAGGCAGTATCAGAGGACAGTGTAAAGCATTTGTTGTACACACACAGTCAGCAAATGGTCTCACACACTCAATAACTGAACTCTAGGCCAATGGTTTATATATAAAAAACATATGCTTGTTTTATTTTAGAACCAACACTTGGCATTAAAATATACTTTCTCAGAATGAGATGCTTTATATAAATACTTTTGCAATATGCAATTGACTTTTGTAAACAGTTACAAGTGGTTGCAATAGGCAACACTATTTTAAACACAACAATGCATTGATTTCAATGGAAATTTCAAGTTATTTGCAACAGATTACTTTTAGGATTACTTTTGGAATTCCAGGACTGGATCCTAGATTCAGTCCTGGGTCAGTACTTAGAATCAAGTGATGAAAGTCGACTTAATTACTGTGATGATTTTTAAACAATATTTAGCTATTTTAAAAGTTGACACTTAGAAAATCTTTCAAAGAAAACAGTCAATGATTCCCTATGGAAGAAAATTCAAGTTGCAGGTACAGTATGTTCTCGTGACTTTTGTAATCCAGTACTGGGTACCTAGACTCAGTACTGGGACCTTTATCCAAAACAGGTAAGTAATTACGTTTTCAGATATTATACGATTTTTAAAGAATATATAAAGATTGCAGAAATTGACACTTAGAAGAAATTTCACAGAACAACAGTCAATGATTTCCTATGGGAGAAAATTGGGTTACTGGTAAGTACGGTTTTAAGTATTTTTCAGAGTCAGTGCTGGGCACCAAGATCCAGCACTGGGAGCTCACCTAAGAGCAGGTGAGTATTTTCGTTTTTGTTACTCGGCTGAGTTTTGGTGAATATTTTAAGATTTGAAAAGTCCACACTTAAAAGAAATTTCAGGAAAAAGCCAGTCAATTTTACCCTAAGAAGAAAATAGAGTTATCGGTTTAAAGGTAAGTACTCGACTGGCAGAGTTGAGGGTTTGGGCATAGACTCAGGGGTCCCCCAGGGTCAGGTAGGTAAAGTTGGTTCACCCTCAGCGACTCTAGGGCGGCCGGGTGCAGAGAGAGTTAGGCCCAATGTTATCCTATGAGGGATAGAGGGGCCTTGGTTGGTGGCTGCTGACTAGCAAGCCACGCGGCTGTGGGAGCTGGGCTCCTGGTCACTTACTCAGGGCAAGTGGGGAAGTAGGTAGGTGTAGAGGTTGCACTGCCAGGGCCACTCGAGCGGCTGGGTGCAGGGTGCTTTTGAGCCTTCGGGCGCTCAATTGATTTCAATGGGAAATCTCCGGTTTAGAAAAAGACTGCAAGCTCGGGGACGAGGATTCTTCAGGTGCCACGACCACTTCGAGAGGTAAGTTGGGTAGTTGGAGGATAGGTAGGTACCCCGGGATTGGGCACAGGGGGCCGCGGGGCGCCGCGTGCAGGGGTGCCTTTTGGTGTCAGGAAATCTTACCCTCTGTTGATCGCGGTTGGTGGGGGCACCTTGTTTTGAGGCTGCAGGCTTCTTCAGGAGTGTCGAGGGAGGTCCTTGGGTGCCGGACTCGGGGTCACAGTCGCTGTGGGGTCGTCCTCGTGGTCTTTGTTCACTCCAGCACTGGCCAGGCTTGGCTGGTGCAGAGTGTGCTGGGTTCGCGGTTCCAGCTGCAGGGCAGGTCGTCTTTCTTCTTGCTCTTCTTTGTATTTTGGAATCTGGACTCTTGGGAAGGAAGGTTCAGGGTGCCCCTAAATACTAGATTTAGGGGTGTTTCAGGTAGGTGAAGGGCAGGGACCAATGGTTCCCTGTCCTAGGGTGGGTACACCCCCTATCCTGCCTCTCTCCCGTGGGAGGGGGGCAGTAGCCTAGTCCTGATAGGGTAGGGCTTCCCATCTTCAAGATGGCGAGAGCCCGGAGATGTGCTTCACCTCGCCTCCCCCACCTGAGGGGTGGGGTTGGCAGGCTGGCACATCCCCTGTCCTTATTTGAGGTTTCCGGCCAAGCTTCCCGCCAGGGTGGGGGGTTGCAGTGGCCTGGGGAAGCTCACAGAGGCGGCATGCCTTTGAAGCTTCCCCCTGCCCATCCTGGGGGAGGAGATTTAGCACCTTGCCCAGGATGTGCATTGTTGCAGGCCCAGGAGAGCAGGGGCTCTCCCACCCAGGGATCCAGCAACATGTCTGCTGTGTGGCAGCCTAGGCAGCCTCAGAGCAGATGTGGATTGTAGGTTAGGTTTAAGGGGGCATCTCTAAGATGCCCTCTGGGGTGCTTGATACATTAAATCCCACACTGGCATCAGTGTGGGTTTAATGTGCTGAGAAGTTTGATACCAAACTTCTCATTCTTCAGTGTTGCCATTATGGTGCTGTTGAGTTCGTGTGTGACGAGCTCTCAGCACTATGTACTCTTAAATGGCAGCACTGCACTTACAGTGCTCAGGAATGGACCTGGGTACTGTAGGGGCACAGGGCTCCTGCTCCTGTGCCCACACCCTTGGCATAAGGCACCCAGCTAGAGGGGTGGCTGATATATGCCATGGCAGTGTAGGTGATGGGCATGGGTGCCATGTCGACTTTGTTTTGTCTTGCACCCCGACACCCAGCCTGCAAAGGCAGTGTGTGTGTGTGTGTGTAAGGGTACAGGGCCTCTAAGGGTGGCACAATGAGTGCTGCAGCCCTTAGAGGCCTTCCCTAGTCACAAGGCCCTGGGTACCTAGGGTACCATTTACCAGGGGCTGACATGTGGCCAGGGTTTGCCAATTTGGGTTTTGTGTGTTTTAGGGAAGGAACATAGGCCCTGGGCACCTGGTTGGCAGGAGTCCAGGGCACACTCAGTCAAAGTACATTCAGCAATTCAGCAAAAAGTGGGGGCATACCATGCAAGAAAGATGGCACTTTCTCACAAATTCCCTTTACACATTTGTAAAACATTATTGCTTGGATCTGCAAGTGTGCAGAACTGGCCATGTCTCTTACTCCATGGTGCTGGATTGTCTGATCTGACCACTCCTTCAGACCTTCCACCCAGGAGGGGCTTCTGCTGTGGTACCTTTTCAAAAAGTGAGGAATCTGTGGTTAAAACTATCCTTTAGCAGAAAGTTACTTACCTTCGATAACAATCTTTCTGGTGAACACTCCCTCTAGTTCACCTATACCCCCTCCTCCCCGTTCTGAAGGCTGATACAGACACCTGATAATGAATAGCTCTCCAAATCAGTATTGTTGCACTGCATACTCCTGTTTGATCTAAGTTGTGCTTGTCACTGCTTTATGGGCTCATAAAAAATGGATGCACTGACTTCAGGAACCTGGGGTGAACATGTAGCAGGTGCAAAAGAGCTATTGCAGAGTTTACAGATCCAGTCTGGTGCCTGGGAATATTCATACAGTAAGGACTAGTAGCTAGCGTATCCACCAGAAGGAAAGTTGCCAAAGGTAAATACCTTTTTCTCATGCCTTGGTCATTCGAACTAGTCTGTGCCATGCCACCAGAACTAATAGTGTACATGGTTCTGAACAGGCTTATGAAATTAAGGGTGGTGAGACGCACTCCGTTTTTCACTCGTGACTTGTCTTGTTTAATCTGATTTCACTTTGCTAGCATGCAAACTTGTTCTGCGCTTCGTCTCCTGCGCTGCAATCAAAACAAATCGGGGGGGCGTACTTTTTTACACGTTCCACCAAGTTGCACAGCCATGAACTCAGTATGAATCCAATGAATTAATTTCAACCACGTTTAACTTCCTTTTATCCATATTTAGTTTTTCTCCATTTTATTCTTCAACCTTTTTTACTATTAATTCAATTCATGTTATCCATAGAATTTCTGCTACGAAGATATTCGAACAAACTCCAAGGCACAGGTAGGTTCCACATATCATGATGTTTATTTAAAAAGAACCCAATGCATTTTGGGATAAAAAAATCCCTTCGTCAGGGGCATCTAAAGCGTAATACAAACAAAATAATTATATTTAACTCCACATTATCTATATTGTGCATTTGCATAATCAACATACATGTATTATTGCTCCAAAATATTCAAGAAGATAAACAGTACATACCACATGAAATGCTCCTTAATTTAATTTGTCAAAAATACACTAAATGATCGCCAGTTGAGCTCCCATGTCTGCAACCATGTTGTTATTTGATATACTATGTATCTCCAACCCTTTTATAATAAGCAATATTCCCTTGTCTACCACCCAACAGTTTTGATAACATTTGCTTTTACCATGACATGCCCTTTTTCATCAATCAGACCATGTCAAAAATACGAATTCTGAGAACAAACTCCTTCTCCAGTTATGACATGTTCCTTTTTCAAGCGTGCCGCAGCACCAATCTTTCATTTAAATGTGCGCTTCATCTGTCGATGAAAATCTGTTTTATCAAGCTCCCCGCCCTTCTTAATTACAATCAGGTGCAAGATTCGAGCTGCGGCACGCTTGAAAAAGGAACATGTCATAACTGGAGAAGGAGATTGTTCTCAGAATTCGTATTTTTAACATGGTCTGATTGATGAAAAAGCGCATGTCATGGTAAGCGCGAATGTTATCAAAACGGTTGGGTGGTAGACAAGGGAATATTGCTTATTATAAAAGGGTTGGCGATACATAGTATATCTAATAACATATTTGCAGACATGGGAGCTCAATTGGCGATAATTTAGTGTATTTTTGTCAAATTAAATTAAGGAGCATATAATGTGGCATGTACTGTTTATCGTCTTGAATATTTTGGAGGAATAATACATGTATGTTGATTATGCAAATGCACAATATAGATGATGAGTTAAATATAATTATTTTGTTTGCATTACGTTTTAGATGCCCCTGACGAAGCGATTTTTTTTTATCTCGAAATGCATTGGGTTCTTTTTAAATAAACATCATGATATGTGGAACCTACCTGTGCCTTGGAGTTTGTTCGAACATCTTCGTAGCAGAAAGCGTATGGATAACATGAATTGAATTAATAGTAAAAAAGGTTGAAGAATAAAATGGAGAAAAATTAAATATAGATAAAAGGAAGTTAAAGGTGGTTGAAATTAATTCATTGGATTCATACTGAGTTCATGGCTGTGCAACTTGGTGGAACCTGTAAAAAAGTTCCCCCCCAGATCTGTCTGAACAGGCTTAGACATTGTGTGATGGCTTGTGTGGTCCTGAATAGTTGTATTGCTTATATGTTATCCATCCAGTTGGAGTACTTTTGAAACCTCTGGTATTTTGCGCTCTATTTTCACAGGAAGTGGACACGTTTCTGTATTCAGACTAAACTCTGAGACTTTAGGATTTGAAGACCATGGTCTCTTTCAGATGGTATTAGATATGAGGAGAGGAGCATTGGGCTTCTTTACCAGGTGCCTAGACTCTATAAAGCTTCTTGAGCTCTGTTGCAACTAATTAATTTGAAAAAACAAAGAATCTGTTGAGGGATGTATCTGCCACAGTTGCCATGTAAGATAAGAACCCTATTTTTTAATACTTTGATTATCTAGCTGTAGATTGTATTTTCCAATTATTATACATTGTTTTCTGTTACAGCAGAAGATGATTCCAAGCTGGATGACGTGCAGTCATTGGGTTCTGGTGGTGGAGGAGAGTATGAGCCAATTAGTGATGATGAATTGGATGAGATACTAGCTGATGATGCTGAAAAAAGAGATGACCAACAGGATGAAGAGAAAACGTCTGGTAAGAAAGTTAATTGGTCTTTTTGTTTGCTTTGACGGTTTAGATTTCTGTTTTTACGCTTGCCCTGGATACTTCACACACCGGTTCATGGTTAATAAAGCGAATGTGAAAATCTCATGCCACTTTAAAAACCTCATTATGAGCTGGCTAGACTCGGCTGCTAGTATACCAGATGGTTGGAATTTGCAATTCTAGCGTGTAACAACCACTTAAATGTAGCTACTCCAGGTAATCCAGCCAAGGATGGGAATTGACATGCTTACTCAGATACACCAAGCCAAAAACGCATGCAGATCCCTGCACTGGGCCCTGTTCCGATCCTGTTTACCACATGCGCTGTGAAGGTTGCAAATTAGTTTGGGCGATCCATTACAGGCTACGTTTTGAGCTGGAAGTAGTGGTTTGGGAGGGTGTTTGGAGAAGATTGTAACTTGGCTGGGGAGGGGAGGGGAGGGAAGTTGCTGGTATCAGATGGGTGCTGCGTTGTGCAGATGCCCAAAGCCTCAGCCCACGGTTTTACAGGTGTAAATTTTTCCCAGTGTTCCTAACGTAGGATTGGCAGCTGTGGTGAAATCACACCTTGTAGTTCTGCATGAGGGAACCCCGGGCACCTATGTGAAAATGCAGGGTTTTTCGGGTGTTTCTCTGATGTTCACTTAATTCTCTGTAGGGAAAAAAGTTTAAAGAGGACATCTCCTGGTGCCTAGTGTAGATTGAGCAACTGCAGGTTAGGCGTCCTGAATGTCACTGCCTCGGATTTAGAAACATGCACTTACTCAGCATTGGCATGTTGTGCCTTAATGAGAATAAGTGCAAGTCCTTTGCATATATCTGCATTTGAAAACACAGTGCCCAATTTTTTTTAAAAAGTTTTTTTATTAGATTTTTTGTTAGCAACACCACAAACAAGATGATACACCAAAGATAGCTTAGATAAAAGAGAGCAGTTACACTTGGGATCACAAGATACATCAACTTAATTTGGGGCCACAAAATTAACATTGATAGGCAGCATGTTCATAGTCCATTAGTCATCACTCAACATGAGGCTGTATGTGTCTGAGCGTTTCAACACCGCCCCCTAAGTCGATTCCATAGTGACGTAGTCGTGTCCCATATCTTGGTGAATTTCATCGGGCACCCTCTGGCTTCAAATGTGACTTTTTCGGTGGCCATGTATTGATCCATCCCAGCTTTCAATTATTGGAGCGTGGGGGCACTAGGTACACACCAGTGTTTAGCAATGTCTTGCCTAGCCACCTCTAGTCCTAAATTCATAAATAAAAGTTTTACCCCGGGTAGGTTTACTTCTGTGAGGATGCCCAGTAATATGTTTTACCCAGTTATCCCATTGAGTTCATCCACAATATTGGTCCAGTACTGCTGGATTGTTAGAAAAACACTCCCACCCTGGAAGGGTGGTGGTGTTCTCCCAGACATACACTGTGGTAGCTTGGCTCGAGGGGTCAGGGATCAGGCACCGTGCTAAGCATACGTCATACCCACACAATAACCATGCGTGCATCCGTTCCAAAAACGACGCTACACCTTAAAAAAGTATACTGAAAATATATCTCTATCTTCTTTTCTCTTAGTTGCTGATTAAATAAATAATAATACAATCACAGTACACAAGGCTTTTCCTGTGGAAGGGTAAGTCAAATAAATAATACTTCAACGATTCAATAAATAAGGTAGATCATAAATAATCAAGGCATAAATATAAGTGCATTACGTATAGGGCAATTAAATATTATGAGGCCATAAATACTGCGAGACAATGAATACTGTGCGACAATAAATACTGTGAAACAATAAATAGGATGAATACAATAAATACAGTGCTCTCAATAAATAATAAAAGCCAACAGTGACACTTGAAAATCAGTTCACATTCCTGAGGTACTATGGGATGATTTGGCCCAATCCCAGCTTGTAGAGTTTTGGATGACCTGAGGGGTGTACTACCTGGCTTGGACAAGGCTGAGGCCTAAACTGAGGTAGATCAAGGGGGAACCTAGAGTTCTGGCTCTCCCACACTACACAACCCTTCTGTATTAGTCTCAGCTCACCCCTGGCACTATCAAGCTGGTTCCAACACCTCTCTAGCCCCTAGGATGGTCTCTTAGGGCTCCACAGGGCCTTAGGCGCCCTCTATTCCACTTACTGCCCTTTTTGTGAAGTTCCGACGCCGCTGGGGTCGTGTCGACGCCGTGGGGCGGTTCCGGTTCGATGTCGGCGGCCTCGGCTCGATGTCGACTTCAGGCGGCTCCGGTTCGATGACGTCGGGCGGCCTTGGCTCGATGTCGACTTCCGGCGGCTCCGGAGTGCGACCTCCACTCCCGACCTCCGGTGCTCCTTTCCTTAGGTTCCGGCGACTCCGGAGTGCGATCTCCACTCCCGACCTCCGGTGCTCCTTTCCTCAGGTTCCGGCGACTCCGGAGT
Organism: Triturus cristatus; assembly: GCF_964204655.1. NCBI lineage: Eukaryota > Metazoa > Chordata > Amphibia > Caudata > Salamandridae > Triturus > Triturus cristatus. The sequence goes on along the minus strand of NC_140591.1, from coordinate 436,612,430 downwards.
GCGATCTCCACTCCCGACCTCCGGTGCTCCCCTCCTCAGGCTCCGGCGACTCCGGAGTGCGATCTCCACTCCCGACCTCCGGTGCTTCACCTCGGTCTCCGGCGACTCCGGAGGGCGAACTTCACTTCCCCGTTGACGCCGCACACTCGACCTCCGGTGACTTCCTCCTCGACCTCTGGTGTCTCCACGACCTCCGTCGGCGCCCTCTCTCGACCTCTGGCGGCTCCGGGTACGACGTCTGCTTTCCAGTCAGCGCCGCTTCTTCACCTCCGGCCCCAGGTCTCTAGGCTTCTCGACGCCGGACTTCAGGAAGTTACCAGTAACCAGGTCAGGAACTTGCTGTTCTTTACTTTTAAGGCCTGTTCCGGCTGTCCAGGTCCTTAAGATGGTTTTTCTGGCTTTCTCCCACACAGGGCTCCAGGCTGGGCTCAGTCAGCAGGGACTAGTATCAAGGGTGGGTTTCTGGACCCCACTCCAGGCACAAGTTTCCACCCCTGTTGCCTCACTCCTTCCTCCTTCAGTTCTGTGCTCCCCTCTCTTCACCAGTCAGGTGCCAACTGCCAACTCCAACTGCCAACTCTAAGCTGGCTTCCCAACATTCTAAACCTGCCTCACACTGTCACAGGGTTCTAGAATGTTCTGGAAGGTACTAGTAGGTTCCAGTGATGTCACAGGTGAAAATGGGTGGCCACCATTTTGTGTTTCAGGCCCTCAGACAGAAGTTCCAGGGGTAGGGAAAATGGCTCCCTGACCCTGCATCAACACTAAAAAGTCTGGTGGTTCCCAAAAAGGAAAAATACTAACAGGGTTTGAGGCAAAAGTGGGACAAAATAAATAATGATGAGGAGGGACCACCCAAAGGGCTGACAGGTCTAACATGGATGCTAGGGAATTCCCATTTCATGTGTATGTATGACCCATGCTCCGCCCCACAGCGAAGGTAACTAGGTGAATCCGTTCTACCAAAGCTATGAAGACTGGCCCTATCATAATAGATCCTATGAAGGAATTTAAAATGGATCAGTCGAAGTCTCGCTTTAATTTCAACTTCCCTAGGGTGCATCAGGGCAGTATCCCAGTCCAGGTCATCAAATTCTCCCACTTCGCTTTCCCAGCATTGTCTTAGTTTCATCAGAGATTTAGGACTATTTTTAATAATCATTCTATCGATTCATGACACCGCTTTTTCTGGAATCTCCCCCATAAGCAGTCTCCCTTCTAGAGGTGCGTTCTCTGGTATTTTTTCAACGTCTAATTTCTCGGTCACCCAAGAATGGTATAGCTGTAGGTATTTGTAGTGCTGTGTCTTGCTAAGTTGATAAACTCCCTGAAGGGAGCTGAAAGGAATTAGGGCGCCACCTTATATTATGTCTCCAAGTTTAGAGATCCGCAGCGTAGCCAAGGCCCTGAAACCACGTAGAGTTTTCTGAATTCCTCAGGCATGTTCCTTCCCAGAGTGGAAATCTGTCATGTGATTTGTGTATTGCAATTCATCCATCTTTCTGCCCCCATCCACCCTTCTATCACTACCTGTGTTGCTGGTATCAGCTTCTTTACCCCATCCCGTCATAGAGATAGTGTATGTAAGAGTGGGCTTGGAATTTAGTCCGTTCAAGGGCGTATGTTGGGTGATCTCCCGGCATGTGTCCCCCTTCATTTATCACTATTAAGTGTGCCACCCAGTAATATGCCCTTATGTCAGGTAATGCTATTCCCCCATTATACTGGTTCTTATCCAGGGGATACTCAATAGGCATAGGCACTGAATAGTCCCATATATATATATATGTGTGTGTGTGTGTGTGTGTATATATGTGTGTATATATATATATATATATATATGTATGTATATATTGCAAAACTCCTCGTGGCACAAGGATGACGACGCCGTGTTCTGGCCAAGAAAACTTTATTCAACTCAACTGGTAGGACGCGTTTCGCCTGTCTAGGCAGGCGAAACGCGTCCTACCAGTCGAGTTGAATGAAGTTTTCTTGGCCAGAAAACGGCGTCGTCATCCTTGTGCCACGAGGAGTTTTGCAATTTTACACGGACCGTGCTGGGGTGGTCCGCTCCGACGACGCACCCTCTGCTCAGGAGTGCGGTGGCAGTTACCTAAGCCTGGAGGAATTATATATGTATATATATGTATATATGTGTGTATTTATATGTATGTGTGTATATATATATCACTGAAAAAACCATAGGTTTCACACATGTTATAGTTAGCGGAAATTTTACTGATAAAAAACCAATGAAATTCCCTCGTTATAGTTAGTGCAGGCAACTATAACTCACGCGACCGCAATCCTCTGCTGATGCTAATACAGTATTTAGACACTTATTTGCCCATGTCGTCTTCCATACATTTTTAGCTATACATATATTACAAATATTTTTTTTTCATAAAGACACATATGTCATCAGCAGAAGATTGCGGTCGCGTGAGTTATAGTTGCCTGCACTAACTATAACGGGGGAATTTCATTGGTTTTTTATCAGTAAAATTTCCGCTAACTAGAACATGTGAAACCTATGGTTTTTTCAGTGAATTTGCAAGGTTTTTTAAATGCTAATTCCTAACTATAACGTGTGTGAAACCTATGGTTTTTTCAGTGAATTTGTACGGTTTTTTAAATGCTAAGTTACTTTACGCCATTCGTGGCGTGCGCGCCCACTTAACGCAGTTCGTTCCGTGCGCGCACGGTGCGCTTCGCGCACCGTGCGCGCACAGTGAGCACGCACGCTAGATGGGCCATGTACGCACGATGCGCTTCGTGCACCGTGAGCACATGGAGGACATATGATGCACTTCGTTTTGAAAGGTAATATTTTAATTTTTCGTATATTTTATAAGCCATGCACAAATGGTGCCCTTCGGGCACCATTTGCACACGGGGTGGAGAGAGTGTGGATAATTTTTTTTTTTATTATTATTTTTTTAAATATTTTAGTTTATCTCATATATAATAAGCCATGCACTATTGGTGCCCTGCGGGCACCAATTGCACACGGGGTGGAGAGAGTGTGGATAATTTTTTTTTTTTTAATTTTTTACCGTACGCGTACGGTAAGCGTAATCGGCGAAATTACCGAAAAAATAAAAATTCCGTTTTTGGCCTTGGGGGATCTTTGGGGACTCCCTCAACATGGCTATGCGTGTGGGAGCTGTCTAAACAGCCCCTTTACATGTTTTTGGGCTTTATATTTTAGAAATCACTCTCAGTGCGAGAGAGAAAATGGCGGCCGCCGCTTCCTGGTTTCGGCCGATTCGAATGTTTACTAAGATCTAAGAGCCAATCAGAATCGCGCACGCCACCGTACGCGTACGGTAAGCGTACCGTAAGCGCACCGTAAGCTGGCTCAGATATATATATTGATTTAAAGGCTATTTTCTCAGAATCTACTGAACAGATTTACACCAAACCTACAAAAGGCACTTCCTTGACCTGAGGACTACCTCTCTGCCAAATTTCTAGTAATTCTGTTCAGCCGTTCGGGCTGTAGCCCTGTCTAAAGGTCCTATGGAAAAATGCATGGGAAAAATGCGTTTTGGGACCCCCCTTTTATCTCAGCCCCCGCTTGACGAATCCCCCCGAGACTTTCAGGGTAGGAGCGGAGCGTAGCGCCCCACCTATTTTGAAAAATTCGCGAGGATTCGTCGACCGGCGCCAAAGTTATTCAAAATGGAATGTTGCGGATTTCCTATGGAAACGTGGTCCTAACTATAACTACCTACTGGCGACCGCCAGTAGGTAATATATATATATATAGATATATATATATATATATATATATATAACTAAATCTAAAACCTAGACCTGTAAAGCATACATCAATATATATACATATTTACCCCAGTATTGGAACTTTCATAGATTCTCATGCTTTGTATCATTCCCCGTCGTCGGAATGGGAGCCTCGGTAACAAAAAAAAAATATATATATATATATATACATATGTATAACCATAGAAACAAAAGAGAAAAATAGGCCTAGACCTCATCTCATTTTGTAGTATATCACCCTCTTTGTGTAAAAGAGCCCAAACTTTTGCCAGGGCCAATCAGCACAGCCTCACCCTCTGGAACCTTCCTGAGAGAGCTCAGAGCCTCAGATTTTTCTACCGCACGTTGTGCTAGGGAGTCTCCACTGAGCTCTGCTCAGTTTTTCACAGAGTTACTTTTGGATATCTTTATTACCATCTTTTGAGACAGAATGTCAGAAAAGGAGAAGAAAGCTTTATTTAGGGCTTGTGCCTCTTGTGGGAAGAAGAGACTGTTTGTGGAAGACAGGCATGAGAACTGCATATACTGCCTGTACCCGGAACACAAGGCCACCGACTGTAAAATCTGTCGGACCTTCTCGACCAAGACCTTGAGAGACGGAGAGGGGCGCTTGCTGACGTGGCTGCAGAAGATAAAGACCAGGGAGGTCATTTCTTCGGATGAGGAAGAATCTATCTCTGGCACCTCCTCCAGGAGATCGAAGAAGAGGGGTAGGTCATCGCCCTCCACTTCTGCGGAACCCCCTCTCAAGGTTCCTCTCAAAGCCCCTCCCGGGATCTCTGACAGGTCTGAGGAGGCTGGTCCCAAAAAATCTCCTCACGACAGTGTAAAGGAGAGGCAGGGACGGGCTACTGTGGACATAGCCCCTAAGGACAATAAGGGGGTTGCTACATCTACCCCTCCGTCCCAGAAGGAGAAACCTGTAAAGAAACAGGCTGCAGAAACTCCTCAGTCGGTGCCACTGAAGAAACCGCGTCCGTCGACGCAGGCGGCAGCAGGTACGTCGACGACGATCTCCTCAGTTAAGCCTATTTCCATGGGATCGTCCACGAGACCGTCGACAATATCTACTTCGTCGTCTTCGACGACGGTGTCGACGACGAAGACCACGTCGACGATGACGACGACGACTAGTTCGTCGATGTTGATGACTACAAGTTCGTCGACGAGACTGTCGACGGGTGCTCCGCCGACGATGCATACTACGTCGACGAAAAAGAAAGCTCCGTCGACGACTGCTCCGTCGACGACAGCTCCGGCGGCGACTGCTCCGGTGACAGCTGCCCCGTCGACGACGGCTCCGTCGACGACTGCTCCGTCGACGAGGATTACAGGACTGTCGACGGCCTCATCGTCGACGACGATTTCAGCTCCGTCGACGACAGTTGCCTTTCAGTCGTCGTCGAGTGCGTCGACATTGGAAATCCCGTTGCCATCGACTCCGTCGACGAGACCGCCGACGGGACCGTCGACGACGAAAAATTTGGATTTTTCAACCCAAAGATTAGTGATTACACCGGACATGACTTCCCCTAGGCGGGTCACGCCTTTGCCACCATCCATGCTTCTCGAGGACTTGGAGGAGGATGAGGAGGATGGGCAGTTTGGGGACGCATACAGCCTTTCAGACCTGAACGTCAAACAGCAGGACACAGATACGGAGGAGTTTTATGGCCCAGAGGGGCAGGAGGGGCACCAACAGGGATTACGCCCCCGCCCTCTAAGGCAGGACCTAATTGCCTTGCCAGTGGCTTTGGTGTCGGATTTGCAACAGATGCTGCAAGACTATAGATCTCGTTTTCCAACGTTGCCGGATCGCACTCCAGTGCGTCCTTTTCCTTTGGAAGTGCCACGTGACATGCCAATGGACTTGCCACCTCTACCAAGAGAGGTACCTCGGTCCATTTCACCAGTGCTGCCCTTAGTGGTTCCCCAACCTTCAGGTACGGAACCTGCTGCTGATGACGCGGACGATGGAGATACGGACGAAGACGACGAGGGACAGGTGATCCCTCTTACAGATCCAGGGGATCCAGATGGGGACCCTGATGATACACAGGATCCTGATGCTGTAGGCCGAGAGACAAATATATCGCCTCCGGTGGACATTGGTGGTTTCCATAATTTGATGGAACGGGCATCCAAGAGGATTGGTTTGCCCTTTACGGTGGAGCAGTCCGACTGCTTCCTATATGACTTTAAAGCCCAATATAAGAAGTCTGTAAGATCAATTCCCATTATAGAACATGTCTGGGATGAGGGACTGAAGACAATGCAGAATCCAGCAACCGTCATTCCGGTTCTTCCCCGGCTGGAGAAGAAATACAAGGCACCAGAGGGCAGTCCTGCGTGTCTTCTAGGACAACCTAAGCCGGATTCTGTTATTTCACAGGCTGCTCAAAGTAAATCTAAGAATCCGTCCACTCCTTTAACCACGCCTCCAGATAAAGAAGGCAGAAGACTGGACAATGTGGGTAAAAGATTCTCCACCATGGCCAGCTTGTTGGTGCGGGCAGCTAATTCTCTGGCTATTCTGGGCAGATACGACCGCCAGATGTGGTGTGATATGGAACCATTCCTGGACCAGCTACCAGAAACTAGTCAAGACGAAGCCAGACAGGTGCTGATGGAGGGAGAACGATGCTCTTCGGAAGTCATCGACTGTGCGATGGACATTGCCTCAACTGCTTTCAGGGCTTTGGCGGGCTCAGCCGTCTTGCGCCGCCAAGGCTGGTTGAAGGCGACTTGGTTTCGCCAGGAGGTCCAGAATAAGATCTTGGACCTCCCCTTTGACGGAGAGATGCTTTTTGGAAAGCATGTGGATGACGCCCTCCAAGGCATTAAAAAGTACACCGATACAGCTAAGTCCTTAGGCTCTTTGACCTACCGCAAGGTGCCATTTAAGGGGGCACGTGGTCGGGGGTTTTCTAACTACAGAGGAAACCAACGACAGTATTCCTCTCAATCTGGACAGTCCTATAAAGGACAATATTCCAACCAGCGCCAAGGACAGTCGGCGTCTTTCTCTCGGCAGTCCCAGAGAGGACGTCAGAATCGTCAGGGACGAGACAACGCCAAGAGGCAATCGCGGCCTCCTGGCTCTGGCTACTGTTCCTCCCCTGCCACAAACACCGGTCGGGGGCAGGATATCTTTTTGTCTGGACAGCTGGGTGCGTTTAACATCAGACCGGTGGGTCTTGAACATAGTTCAGAGTGGCCATACGTTGGAGTTCCAAGATCTTCCTCCAACAAGAGCTCCAGACGCCCGTGCAGCGAAACATCTCCGACTATTACATCTCGAAGCCCACCAGCTTTTCATCAAGGGGGCGATAGAGCCCGTGCCACTTTCACAAAGGGGCAAGGGGTTTTATTCCAGGTTCTTCCTGGTTCGGAAGACGGAGGAGGCATGGCGTCCTATACTAGACCTCAGGGAGCTCAACACCTATCTCATCAAGCTCTCTTTCAGGATGGTCACACTCCAGGATATTCTAAGGCTGCTCAATCCGGGAGATTTTTTGGCATCCCTGGATTTAGAGGATGCTTACTTTCATGTTCCGATCCACCCAGCTCACAGGCAATATCTACGCTTCACAGTAGGCAAGAGCCATTTCCAGTTCAAGGTGCTCCCGTTTGGCCTTCGGTCGGCACCCCGCATTTTCACGAAGATGCTGGCACCAGTCGCTGCTTTCCTGAGGAAGCAGTCCTTGGAAGTGTTCCCGTACTTGGACGACTGGCTCATCAAGGCTCCGTCGTTCAGGGCAACGTCTCAGGCTGTGTCAACTTGCATAAGATTGTTCGCCCATTTGGGTCTTCAGCTCAATGTGTCCAAGTCGGAACTGATACCCTCCAGGTCACGGAAGGTCCTTGGGGCAATTCTGGACACGAGACGATGCACGGCTCGTCCGTCAGAGGAGCGTCAGGGCAAACTGGCCGCTTCCGCTCGTCTAATACTGCACAAGAGACATGTATCGGTTCGACAGTACAAGTCCTTGCTCGGATCAATCTCATCCTGCATACCTTTGATACCGCATTGCAGGCTACATATGCGTCCTCTACAGGAGGAGCTGGACAAACAGTGGCGTCAGGCAGAAGGATCGTTCAACGACAAAGTATGGATAACACCTGCCATGCGCACGGCTTGCGAATGGTGGCTGGTGAAGGAAAACATCGCAGGAGGATTAACGTTCCGAATCCCTCCTTCTCCTATGGTGGTGACCACGGATGCTTCCCTAGAAGGGTGGGGAGCTGTCCTCCAGGAGCTTCAGGTCAGCGGTCACTGGAGTCCAGCAGACAGACTGCGCCACATCAATCTTTTGGAGCTGAGGGCCATTCACTTAGCCTTGCTGGCGTTCCTCCCCAGACTTCAGAACCGTGCAGTGCTGGTCCGGACAGACAACACTACGGCCATGCACTATATAAACAAGCAAGGAGGAACGAGATCACGGACGCTGTCCAAAGAAGCTCAAGTGATCTGGGAATTTGCCATCTCTCACGGGATCACTCTGCGAGCCGAGCACCTGGCGGGGTGTCTCAACATCACAGCGGATGCTCTAAGTCGGCAGACGAAGGTGACACACGAGTGGGAGCTGGATCAGGCCACTCTGGAGGCAGTGTTCAAGAAATGGGGTACTCCGACCATAGACCTCTTTGCGACCCCGGAGAACGCCAAGTGCCGGTTTTACGCAAGCAAGGTTCCCCAGCGAGGGTCTCTGGGGAATGCCCTTTCGATTGCTTGGTTCGGCGCATTTTGCTACGCCTTTCCTCCGATTCCCCTCATTCCTCGAGTTCTCAGGAAGGTCAGGGCAGAACCATGCAAAATGATCCTCATTGCTCCAGCATGGGCGCGGCAGTTCTGGTACTCGGAACTCCTACTTCTCTCCCAAGATCGCCAGATTCGCTTGCCACTGATTCCATCTCTGTTATCGAGAAATCAGGGGCAAGTCCTCCATCCGGATCCGGAGTCACTTCACTTGTCAGCGTGGCTCCTGAACACAGAGAATTCCGCCATCTGAATCTGTCTAAGGAATGCAGGGATGTTCTATCTCAGGCACGGGCACCAAGCACTAATAAGACCTACAGGGCAAAGTGGAAGAGATTTTGCCTTTGGTGCCAGAGGAATAAACTCCATCCTTACAAATCCCGGCCACATCAGATTCTGCCCTACATCCTGTCTCTGGCTAAATCAGGTCTGGCGCACTCTTCGATCAAGGTGCATCTGGCTGCCTTATCCCGCTTTCGACGGAAGACATCGGGGCCATCTCTATGGTCTGCAAGAATTATTAAGCAGTTCCTTAAGGGGTTATTTCGGATGTATCCTCCGGTCCGGCCACCTCCGCCTATCTGGCAGCTTAACCTGGTACTGGCTCAACTGATGAAAGCGCCCTTTGAGCCGATTCACAAAGCGGACTTGAAGTTCCTATCTTGGAAACTGGCCCTTCTCCTAGCATTGACTTCGGCTAGGAGAGTTAGTGAACTCCAGGCTCTCTCTATAGTGGAGCCTTTTCTACAGTTCAAGAGGGATGTCATGATTTTGAGAACCAACCCAAAATTCATCCCGAAGGTGCCTTCGGAGTTTCATTTGAACGAACCCTTAATTTTGAACTCCTTTTTTCCGCGTCCTTCCACTCAAGCGGAACGAACATTGCATTCTTTGGATGTCCAAAGATGCCTGAAATTCTATCTGGAGCGCACACGCTCTTTCAGAAAGTCTACTCAACTATTTATCGCCTACAGTGCACCACGGAAGGGGTTACCGCTCGCCAAGAGTGGCATTTCCCGCTGGATCTCCAGTGCAATTCAGTACTGTCATCAGGCTGCGGGCAAACCTTTGGATAAAAGGGCCCGGGCGCATTCTACGAGAGCGATGGCATCTTCAGTGGCTCTCTTTGCTGGAGTGGCGATTAAGGACATCTGCAGGGCAGCAACGTGGAGCAGTGTACACACCTTCACGAAGCACTACTGCCTGGAATCGGTGGGACGAGCTGACGCTGCGGTTGGTCAAGCAGTCCTCCGGAATCTTTTTCAATGAGAGGTGAGCTTTCCCTACAATCCCTCCATCCTGGTAAGCACATTTGGTTTCAGTAATGGTTGTTTTATCATGTGCACTGAGATGATTTTGTAAAGCCATGTAATTACCGAAATGTGCTTGTCGTGATCTACTGCTTGCTATTCTGATACAAAGCATGAGAATCTATGAAAGTTCCAATACTGGGGTAAGAAAACAAGTTACTTACCTGTAACTTTGGTTCCCCAGTATTGGTAACTTTCATAGATTCTCATGCGCCCACCCACCTCCCCTGGGAAAGCTCTGCCGGTTTACTAAGGTAGTGGCTGTTGGCACAACGGCTACGAAAATCTGAGGCTCTGAGCTCTCTCAGGAAGGTTCCAGAGGGTGAGGCTGTGCTGATTGGCCCTGGCAAAAGTGTGGGCTCTTTTACACAAAGAGGGTGATATACTACAAAATGAGATGAGGCCTAGGCCTATTTTTCTCTTTTGTTTCTATGGTTATACATATGTATATATATATATTTTTTTTTTTTGTTACCGAGGCTCCCATTCCGACGACGGGGAATGATACAAAGCATGAGAATCTATGAAAGTTACCAATACTGGGGAACCAAAGTTACAGGTAAGTAACTTGTTTTCATATATACACACATATATGCAGCCTAAACCACCACTTAGGCTAAAACTGCCAAAATTGCATTGTATTTTTCATTTAAAATAATACATTTCTATTCAACAGTTCTGTGATATAGAAACGTGTCCTCTTCACTTGTTTAAACATAGCCTTTATTATTATTTAAGGAAAACGGTTAGGGAATAGAAGGCAGTTAGCCCAGAGGTGGCATATAGAAGTACAACAGATTAAAACTGGCGCAGTGCCTTTAAGATCTCCAGGCTCCCATCATGCCTCACAGGTGACAGTTAGGTCAGTTATTTTTTCTGGCTCCTTCTGTGAGGATCCTGGATCATTGAGCTCATCTGTTATTGACTTTGTCACTAATTGATATTTTGAAGTTGAATTTTTTGCGCTTCACTCGATGTCTTTCAGTACAAGCTGTACTACTTTCACCTTTTTTCTGATTTCCTGATATTGTTTTAGTCAGAAATGCCAGCCCTATTTAGCAAGTGTCGTTCGTGTGGGAAGGAAATGGCTAAATCCGACACATACTCTGTCTGCATTGTGTTTGCCATTCACACACAAACCAGACAAGTGTTATTACTGCCAGCAGTTTTCCAGAAGGATTCTTCTGGACAGGGAAAGGATAAAACTGCATGCCATGCAGGAGAGAGGAATAGGATCTATAAGTGGCATGGAAGGTAACAAATAGCCTTTTAAAGAGCCCTCCTTCCAAGTGTAGTCTGAGCATAGAAAAAGGGGTGAAAAAAGAAGACATCGGTCTGCTTCGTCATCGACAGAGAGAAGATCAGCGTTGAACACACCTCTATGCTCACCGTCTGCTTTCAAATCATTGACAGGAAGACCTTTGTTGAGGTCGAAAGAACAGTCGCTGACGACACGGTTGCCGACGACACGGTCTACCCCAGGCCCTTAAACCAAGGCACCAAGTATCTAAGTCTAGACTTCAAGCAGCATCGACATCTCAGCGACCGACGTCGACTGTTCATTTCGACGGCCCAGGTCAGGTTCCCCTCCGACGGTGGAGCACAGGCGCTCAACGTCAGTCATCCCCGTTGCACAGACATGGGCGGTTGCCATCGAGGTTTCCTCCACCGCCGACGAAAACGCCTCCACCGACGGCGAGTCGTAGACATTCAGCACTAAGAACTAAGAATCTCACCTCCATCTAGGCGCGGACGCTTGACGTCACCATCGCTGACATAACTGCAAAGACGATCGAGACGGTCGAGGCCGTTGTCCTCGAACATGCCTCCACCAGCAAAGAGACCGAGAATAGTTGGTTTGGCTTTACTGATGTCGAGAGCTCCTTCGACATCGAGGAGGATTCAAGTGGTGGAATCTCTGGGTCCGACACCGAGACAGTCGACGTCGAGACAGTCGACGTCAAAGAGCACATCATCTTCTCCGGGACTTAGAATTGTGCCGATCACACTGGAGGGATTACCGGCTCGAGAACAGCAAACGCTGCCCATTAATCTTTCACCAAGGTGACTGAGAGGTGTGAAAGAGTGGCGTGCCAAGGCGCAGTCCAGGTTTGGACTACTCCCAAACATATTCCCCCTCTCGAACATCCGCTAGAGGGGTGCGTCCACCTACACTGGCCACAAGGTCCCCTCTGGGAGCTCCACGATGACGACAATCTCCTTCTCCAAGGAGACATCGGTCTCGAACACCTCATAGCCGGTCTCCTACCAGATCTCGCCACACCCAATCCTCAAGACCTCGAGAGCGTAGACACAGATCTCCATCCCGGTCTACAGACACATCAAGAACCTCGGTGGAAGACTACTCCCCTTCTTTGTCTGCCACTCTGCCTCCCAGTCTCTCGCCAGTGGCCGATATAGTCACATTTAACGATGTTCTATGTAGGGGGACTGCAAAGCTAAACATCGAGATGCCGTCTACAACCACCTCTGTTTCAGTCCTCTTTCAAACCCTCCATCACAGGTCATCCACTAGACCTCTACTTCCCTTGGTACCTGGACTACTGGAACTGGCTCTTCATACATTTCTCACTCCTGCTTCAATAGGATCAGTGCCAGTGCACATTATCAAATAGTACAGAGCTATAGACCAGGATCCACATTTACTGATGTCCAACCCTCCACCAGACTCAGTCATAGTGGTGGCAGCAAGAAAAGTGCACACAGGGGTGTCCTCCTCCACAGTCCCACCGACAAAGACAGCAAGTTAATGGACGCCCTTGGGAAGAGGATGTGTGGCACCTCGCCCTTCTATTTGAAGGTCGCTAGCGCCTCTACATTCCTGGGAAGGTATGACCGATCACTATGGGACTCCCTCGAAAGAGTCACGGACAAACTGCCAAAAGATCGGCAGGATTTCCATGAGATCCTACAGGAAGGAGGACTCGTAGTGAACGAGGTCATAAGTGCAGAAGCCGATGCGTCCGATCTGGCAGCTCATGGCTATTCTCATGGCATCCGCGCTAGGCACTCCTCTTGGCTGAGACTCACAGATCTAAAACCTGAGGCCCAACACAGGATTCTGAATCTGCCCTTCAACGCAACTTCGCTCATCAGCACTCATGCCGACGATGAGATGTCCTGAATGAAGTCCGAGCTTGACAGCCTGAAGGCAGCAGGCCTGGAGAAACATATGGATTTCAGATGCCGATACCGTCCTTATGACCGTCGCCTATTCCAACAGATGGTTCAAACCCCTCACAGGTTGTCGCGACAACACCATTCTAGATCTCACTATCATCAGCGCCGACCAGGACGGGGACGAGGGGTCTTCAGGCATTCAACTTCCTCTGCTAAGCCGCTGATCAAACAGTGGGAGCTTACTTCTCTCAGCTCTGTTCCCCACTTCGGTAGAGAGAAGTATCATGACTCATCTGGACTAGTGGCACAAAATCCCAAAGGACAATTGGGTGCTCGATATTCTGCAGAATGGATACTCAATCAGATTTAAGTCCCCTCCACTGACAATCCCGCCTTGGAGATCATCAGTCCATCAGCAAAGGCTTCTTTGGGCGGAGCTATCCATCCAGTTACAAAAACAGTCCCCTGGCTCCAACATCGGCAGGGGATTCATTCCTGTTACTTCCTGGTTCTGAAGAAAGGCCCAACCAAGGAGTACACTCCTATACTCTATCTCAGACTCTTTAACAAGTTTATCCTCAAAGATTCAGGATGTTGGCACTACACCAAATTTTTCCTCAAATCCATCAAGGAGACTGGATGTGCTGCACAGAACTTCAAGACGATTACTTTCATGTCCTGATTTCCTGAAAACACCGGACATTTCTACGGTTCCAGGTAGCGTCAGACCATTTCCAGTACAAAGTCTTTCCTTTCAGACTCAAGTCAAGCCCCCTGGTACGTTCTCAAAATGCATGGCTTTGGTAGCGGCTTTTCTACGAAAGCAAAACAGTTTCGTCTATCCATATCCAGACTACTGGCTGATCAAGAGTGCCTCTCTGTCTTCTGCAAGAACACCTACAATCCTGCATTCATGTGTTAAATCAGTTGGGTCTGTGCGTCAACTACATGAAGTCCATTCTCAATCCAACTCAGAGAATTCACTACCTAGGCCCGACTCTAGACTCCCCAAGCACAAGAGTGTGTCCTTCGGAGGAGAGGTTATCCTCTATCATCTGCAAATGTCGCACTCTCCTCCCCACTCCTCATCCCACAGCCAGACAAGTATCCTCTCTGCTTGGCTTTATTGCTTCCTGCATCTTAATCGTTCCCAATGCCAGACTGCAAATGAGACCATTGCAGCAGGCATCAGAGGATCAGTGGTTTCAAATCTCCAATCTCTTGGAGGGCACCATAATTATTCCTCAGACAGTTATAGACTCCCTGAGATGGTGGATGCAGAGTCATCATTAGTTGAAAGGAGTCCGTTCCACCAGGAACTTCCCAAATAAACACTTGTCACAGGCGTGTCTCCCCAAGGATGGGGAGCCCACATGGCCCTCAACAGGTTCAGGGGATGTGATCAGAAACAGAGAAGTTACCACACCAATATGTTGGAAGTAAGAGCTGTACACCTGGTGCTCAAATTTTTCTTTCCCTCCATAAAGTCACGCTCCCTGTTGGTTCAGACGGATAATACCACAACTATGTACTACCTGAACAAACCGGGAGGAACCAGATTAAGACATCTGCCACAGGAGGCCCAAACGATTTGGGTGTGACTACTGGTGGGGAAGCTGACCATATCGGCAATTCACCTCCTAGGTGCTCTCAACATGCATGTGGATGCACTAAGTCGCAACTTCTTCAAAGCGCACAAATGGGTGCTAAACGACGAGGTAGCACAAGACAGTTTTCAAAGATGTGGTTCTCCAGACATCAATGTCTTTGCGAATGCAACAAACTCAAAATGTCGCGCCTTCACATCCAGATACCCCCAACCTTCCATCTCTGAGATGAAAAGGCATGGCTTCTCAGTTTCTCCAATATGGACATCTAGGTCTCTTGCCAGACTGTATGGATATTCTGAAAGAGGAGAGGAGACCATCTACGAGGAAGTCATACGCTTTCAAATAGAAGCGCGTCTACCTGTGGTGTACAGCCAATGACCCTAGTCCCATTCTTGGACAGGAACAGGTTATTCCTCCATACCTTTTGTACTTGGCTAAATCAAGTCTACAGTTTACTTCTATTAAAGTACACTTGGTGGCAATTACAGTTTATAGAAAGTCGCCAACACAGGTTTCTTTCTTTCAGATGCCAGTAGTTAGGGACTTCCTTGAAGGGCTGTAAAAGGTCTACCCTCCGATTAGGTTGCCTTCTCCTTCATGGGAACCTAATGTAGTCCTTTCTAAATTAATGGGTCCTCCCTTTGAGCCTATTCACAGAGCATCATTGCAGCATCTGACATGGAAGGCTGCTTTCTTAATGGCAATTGCCTCTGCTCGCAGAGTGAGTGAGATCCAGGCGCTATGTTCTAAAGAGTCTTATCTCATTTTTCATGTTAACAGAGTGATCCAGAGTACCCACCCTAGTTTCCTGCCTAAGGTTGTCTCTGATTTTCATATTAATCAGTCAAATTCTCTCCTCACCTTTTTTCTGAATCCTACAACCCCTCCTGAGAGGGCGTTGCATTCTCTTGACCTAAAAAGGGTTCTAAAATTCTATCTGGATAAAACTAAGAGCATAAGAAGGTCTGTCTCTTTGTGAATTATGGTCCGCTGCGCACTGGTCTCCCTTCTAAGCATCTCCAGATGGATAGTGTCCTGTATTACCTTATCTTATCAGTTAGCTAACAAGCAACTCCCTGGCAAACCAAAGGCTCATTCCACTAGAGGGAAGGCCTCCACTACGGCCCTTCTCAGAAATATGCCCATTGCAGAGATATGTAAGGCTGCTACATACCGATCAGTACATACCTTTGCTCGCCACTACTGCTAGATTCTGATACTCAGGCGGATGCTCAGTTTGGACAAGCTTCCTTGAAGAATTTGTTTGGTTAACCTGTTGTTCAGAGTGTGCTAGCTATACTGGCGTTCGTCTGCAGGATTCTGGGAATGGGCTTGGTACTCTATTCAGTGCTTATGACTATTGATAACCCCTGGAAGAGAATGATAAATTACCTGTAATCTTAATTCTCTTCTAGGGGTGTACTCATCAAAGTCATAAGCAACCCTCCTGCCTCCCCGGACTAATACCATCTATAACAGCACTCTCTCTCCTTATTATGACTACACAGTGTAACGCGCCATAAAAAATACCTGACTTAACTGTCACCTGTGAGGCATGATGGGAGCTGTGGAGGTCTTAAAGGCATTACGCCATTTTTAATCTGTTTTGTTTCTATATGCAGCCTCTGGGCTAACTGCCTTCTATTACCTTGCCTTTTTCCTTGAAAATAAAGTCTGTTTAAACGAGTAAAGAGTACATGTTTCTATGTCACAGAAATGTTGAATTGATGTGTATTATTTTAAATGAAAAATACAATGCAATATTGTCAGTTTTAGCCTATTTGGTGGTTTAGGCTGCATATATATATATATATATACATATATATATATTCACTGAAAAAACCATAGGTTTCACACAAGTTATAGTTAGCTGTACATTTCACTCGTAAAAAACCAATGAAATTCCCCCGTTATAGTTAGTGCAGGCAACTATAACTCACGCGACCGCAATCTTCTGCTGATGCTAATACTGTATTTAGACACTTATTTGCCCATGTCTTCTTCCATTAAATTTTAGCTATACATATATTACAAATATTTTTTTTTCATAAAGACACATATGTCATCAGCAGAGGATTGCGGTTGCGTGAGTTATAGTTAACTATAACTTGTGTGAAACCTATGGTTTTTTCACTGAATTAGCAAGGTTTTTTAAATGCTAATTCCTAACTATAACGTGTGTGAAACCTATGGTTTTTTCAGTCAATTTGTACGTGTTTTTAAATGCTAAGTTACTTTATGCCATTCGTGGCGTGCGCGCCCACTTAACGCAGTTCGTTCCGTGCGCGCACGGTGCGCTTCGCGCACGTGCTCGCACAGTGAGCACGCGGTGCGCTTCGCGCACCGCGCGCCCACTTTACGCAGTTAGTGCCGTGCACGCACGGTGGGCACGCGGTGCGCTACGCGCACCCACGTTACGCTACATGGGCCATGGAGGACATATGATGCGCTTCGTTGTGAAAGGTAATATTTTAATTTTTCACATCTGTTATATGCCATGCACAAATTGGGTAATCAATGAGTATGGATAATTTTTTTTTTATTATTAATTTTTAATTTTTCACTAGGGTTATATGCCATGAACAAATGGTGCCCTTCGGGCACCATTTGCACATGGGGTGGAGAGAGTATGGATAATTTTTTTTTTTTTATTAATTTTTAATTTTTCACTAGGGTTATATGCCATGAACAAATGGTGCCCTTCGGGCACCATTTGCACATGGGGTGGAGAGAGTATGGATAATTTTTTTTTTATTATTAATTTTTACCGTACGCGTACGGTAAGCGTAATCGGCGAAATTATCGAAAAAATTCAAATTCCGTTTTTGGCCTTGGGGGATCTTTGAGGACTCCCTCAACATGGCTAGGTGCTTAGGAGCTGTCTAAACAGCCCCTTTACATGTTTTTGGCCTTTGTTTTTTAACCCCCTCTCAGACTGCGAGAGAGAAAATGGCGGCCGCCGCTTCCTGGTTTCGACAGATTCGAATGTTTACTAAGATCTAACAGCCAATCAGAATCGCGCTCGCGCACGGCGGCGTGCGCGTACGGTAAGCGCACCGTAAGCTGGCTCAGATATATATATATTGATTTAAAGGCTATTTTCTCAGGAACTACTGAACAGATTTACACCAAACCTACAAAAGGCACTTC
Organism: Triturus cristatus; assembly: GCF_964204655.1. Taxonomy (NCBI): domain Eukaryota; kingdom Metazoa; phylum Chordata; class Amphibia; order Caudata; family Salamandridae; genus Triturus; species Triturus cristatus. Next base: position 436,594,674 of record NC_140591.1, on the reverse strand, counting down.
CTTGACCTGTAGACTACATCTCTGCCAAATTTCAAGGAACTCTGTTCAGCCGTTCGGGCTGTAGCTGTGTCTAAAGGTCCTATGGAAAAATGCATGGGGAAAACGCGTTTTGGGACCCCCCTTTTATCTCAGCCCCCGCTTGACGAATCCCCCCGAGACTTTCAGGGTAGGAGCGGAGCGTAGCGCCCCATTAGTTTTGAAAATTTCGCGAGGATTCGTCGACCGGCGCCAAAGTTATTCCAAATAGAATGTTGCGGTTTTCCTATGGAAACAGGGTCCTAACTATAACTACCTACTGGCGACCGCCAGTAGGTAATATATATATATATGTGTGTGTATGTATGTATATGTATATAAACATATATGTATATATTGATGTATGTTTCACAGGACAAGGTTTTAGACCTGATTAAACATACATTAATATATATAACATATGTGATCAAGGCCGACGCTTCGGCTGAAACGCGTCATGACTTGCAGTTGAGAGAACAAAATAAATTCAATTTTGCCACCAAGAGGAGTTTGCGTCGTTCCTGTTGGAATGATTGTTTGAAGCGTAATATATATAACTATATATGCTCCGGTGTCCCCGCGCAAGGGCGGGACTATTCAGTGCTTATGACTTTGAGTGGTGTAAACATTGATCAGACATACAGAGGCGTTCTCTGATCTTTATCCCCTTTCTTTGGGCCACGGCTTGATTCAGTATCGAGGACAAGTAGACAATATCCCGATAGGAGTACAATGTAGTAGGACCTGTTGATTTTTACACACTGTTTATGTACAAGTGATTTGATTTACGCAATGTATATTTATTGCACTTTTTCAATGTATGAATATGTAAAGTATAAATGTATGTACTTCAATCGAGACATCTATATATAAAAAAACAAAGAAAAGTGAAATAATGATGAAGTAAAAATCCTTTTTCAATTAAATGTTTGAATTGATTATCCTTCAAATTGATTCTATTTGGATTTGCTTGTTGACCTCTAAAAACAGAGTGGTTGTGAGTAATTCAGTTCATTAGTTGAACAGCAAAGTAGACAAGAGATTCTACCTCTTTTGGAAGAAGTTTTTTGAATTTATGGTCATAGAGGCACTTTGTCATATTTAATCTAAAATGCTAGGTGGCACATGAGGCTCTGCAATAAGATCTGAAGTCACAGTGTGTGTAGCACTATGTGAACCTATCGGAGTCTGTCCAGGTTTCGGAGGAAACTGTAGAAGACCTGCAGTGGTGGCTGCTCTGCAACGATTGGGCTAGCAGCAGACCCCGCTCCTTGTCCTACCTAGAGCTCACGGTGTTGATGAATGTATCACTTCTGGATTGGGGAGGCCATTTAGGAGAGGTGGAGATCCGAAGACTCTGCCTCTGATGGAATCCTTACTCCACATCAATCGGTTGGAGTTGCAGGAGATTTGCTTGGCATTGAAGGCCTTCCTGCCAACTATCATAGGGAGGCTCGTTTAGGTTCTCACAGAAACCACCGCTATGTGGTACTGCAACAAGCTGGGCGGCGTAGTGTCTTAGTTCTTGTGTCGGGAAGCTCTATGCCTCTGGTGCTGGCTGAATTGCCAGGATATTACAAGAGAGTGGTCCCTGCCAAAGGAACGTAATGTTATAGGTGCAGAACTACAATTAGAGATGTTGGTATTCATCCAAATGAAAGAATTGTTTATTTAAACATACAATAAATACAGAAAGAACCAATATAAATACAATCTAGTGGGTAAAAGAGGCGGTGTATAGAAATCGCCAGATTTCCAGACCTCAGGCATTCGCTTCCAAAGTGACTTTTAATGATACATATTTACAACAGTCACATTGCGAGAAACATCTTGTGCTCCATATAAATCATCATCAAATTGGAGTCAAGGTGGGAGTGTTGTCGACGTTTCGATCCCAACTTAAAACGGAGGGATCATCATCAGGACAAGGACATCTACATGCCTGAGTAGGTTTACACGGGAGTGGAAGTAATTTACGTGTAGGAAGGTCCTCCAGTTGGTGTTGAAAATACGAGGATCGGTAAGCTGGTCAGGAAGCAAGGTCCTGCCTAGGGAACCCTGAGGCCCGCGTTCAAATTAAGCTGCTGAATGGTAACCTGATAGTTGCTGTTAATTCGTGAAAATCGGAATCTGGAACTAAGGGAACAGGAGCTGGGGCATTTCCCTGGTTGTGAACCACCTGGGTCTCTAGAAATGCTGGGGTGGGCGACCTCAGACGATGATGCTTAACAGATCATGAATGTCACACCGAAAGGTGGCTCTGGGCTGATTTCAGCAATGGGAAGAACCCTGGCTTGTTCTATTGAGATGTCCTTGCCATTTGCTGTAACACCTGTGCTCTTCATTAGCCTCAATGCTGCAAGGTGTCATGGAGATATCCAAGCATTAGCTGTCTTTCAGTATGGGCACTGCGGGTGCTTTGCTGTATTCATTGACCAGTGCAGTAGTTGTGTTAGGAAAAGTCGTTATGTGCACCCCAGGCTTTTCTGAAACATTTATAATTTAAGAACTGGGTGCCTTGTATGGTGTGAGGCTAGCTGGCAGCATGGCTGACAAAGCCTTAGAGCTTTAAACAGAGCAGGGATTTTGCTAAATCCCTTAGATTGCCACCTTTCCTTACTTGTTCCACCAGCATTGCAGAATATGCAAGGGTTAAGGGAGCCATTTCCTAGGCAAAGGTCCTGCCAGTGCTGCATAGATGCTTCTGATTGATACTTATAACCACAGATGACTCACCATAAGAGTATCCCCAGGCTGAATGCAGAGAATTTTCTCATCAATGTTTATGCACACCAATAGATGACTCCATCTGCCTCTGCGATGACCTCGTACAACCTCAGTAAGTCACCGAACAGGGCTGCATATAAGCGCTGTCCCTGCATGCTGATGCCAGGTCCTTTGTTACCATGCCCTTTGATGGGGGTATAGAGTTGCCTTTCCAACTGTGACGGTTTTCAGACAACTTCCAAATATCATCAGATAGTGTGCCAATCTGTCTTCCCTGAAAATGACCGAATTCATGCAGTACCTAGACTCCAGGAAGCAGATTGTGACACTGCTCGATGTAGGAGTATGATGATTAGGCTCCTGTCACAACTCAGTCATGTGATAAACGTGCCCTTATGCATCCGAAGATGATCTAGGAGATGTAACTCTACATCACCAAACCTAAGAGGTTGCAGTCTAAAAATAGATCTTGCTCCTGCCTCAAGTATTGGCCATTCTTGATACAGTTCAAGGAGTCTGTCTGCCATGAAATCCTGTTCTTGCTCAGTCTTCTGATAAGTCATTTGAGGCAAAGTGTGATTCCATTTCACCACTCAAAATCAGGAAAGAAGAGGCAAGGATGTCAATCAAAAGATTATGCCACCAAGTGTGTTTTGACTATAGTCCGGTAACGTAGTTGGTCCCAACCTATCTTTAATTCAACGGGCCATCCTAGACTCTGCCGCATATTGCTGTTTTCAAGGAGACCGTGCTGCACATCTTTCAGATGTTTCTGCAGCATCAAATACGACCTACCATCCCGCCTCTACTGAAGCTTTTCGTGTTAGAGTAAAAAGGGCAGGGATTACTTAAAACATTTGGTTACTGTATCTATTTCCTCAGAAGGCCCTCACTGAAGATTTTTTTCATCACTGGGAACTCTTAGACGTTTGCAGGCTGTTACTGAGTTGCCCATGGTGAAATTCTACCTATTTATTTTTCTACAGGAATTTGTATTCTCTTATCTATCTTCTTTTAGAGAAGACACTCTTCCTCCAACTCTACTATACCCCCTGGGAAGAGTGTCTGACAACTCAGGCAGCGTGTATATGGTTAGACTGCGATCTGGAAATGAAGCGGTGTCTGGCGTGCATGGCCTGTGTCTGTTAGCCCACTCTTTTTGTGTTTTATTTGTAGGGGTTACCGCCTCAAACCACAAATGACCAATTTTTTAAAGACTTTTCGCCACATAAACTATACAGATGCTCTCAGAGTGAATATGCCGTCAGTAGTGGTGCTTTCACTTTACAAGAAGTCCTCTTTGCCAAACTGAACACTATGAAGTAATCTCGGTCTCTGGTCGTCAAAGAGGTTATCAAACTAGTGCCTACCGCAGGAATGCAGCTTGGATTCTACACCACCTATTTTGTCGTCCCAGAAATGAGTTGTGCACTAGCTAGTACTTGAGTATTGTCAACTAGTCCCTGAAAAATGTCAGGTTCGCTCCGGTGGCCCATGTTTTACAGTTTCATGACTGGCTGGTATGTCTGGGCTTCTAGGTCACTTACTTCCGTGTACACAGACAATGCGATCATCAGTACTTTCTGTGCCTAAAGTGGGCGAGATGCACTATCAATCTGCAGCCCTCACGTTTCACATCTCTGTGCCATGGATCACTTAAAAATAGGGCTGTTGCTGCAACTGTTGTTTGCTTGCTACATGACTGATCTTCCTCATTTAGATCCAGGTTCAGAAGTGTGAATAATGTGGGACAATGTTTGCCAATGTTTCTGAATACAGACAGTCATCTCTTTGGTGGAGCTCACCTTATTTGCACAGTCCGCTCTTGTGAGTCTCAAGCGATAACTCATTTCCCCCACGTCAGACTTGTGTCTGCGGATTTATGCACACATTTTCCTGATTTTCTACAATTGCAATATATTCAGATATTCATTTTGTGAATCAGAGTGGGAATATCTGAGCGGGTATTGCACTTTTGCCTAATTTAACATGCATAAGATGGTACTTAAACGCTTTCCATTGATTGCATATTGCTACGCATTTTCAAAAGGTAAGTGGGCTGTTTCAGAATCCCTCATGCATAGCTAGTCTGTGGTATGGGGTAACTCTTGTCGGTGTACCATTCTTATTTTTACTTTTTAACCGCTTCCTTTTATGAACGTTGTTTTAAGACTCCATGCTATGTTTAGCACAAGTTTTCCTTTAACTTTTTTTTTTTTGCAGATCCTCTGGATGTAATTGATGTTGACTGGTCTAGTCTCATGCCAAAACAACCAAAAGAACCCAGAGAACCAGGAGCTGCACTCTTAAAATTTACTCCAGGTGCAGTTTTGCTGAGAGTTGGTATTTCAAAACGACTGGCAGGTCCTGATCTCTTCACAAAAGTTAAAGAAACCTGTCAGAAATCATTGGAAAAGCCTAAAGGTAAATAGATTTTATTAAGCTGTCCATTTGGCACTCACTGTGATTTAGTGTGGTGTATTCACAGCAACAAATTGTTAGAGTGAGGTGTTGGTTTTCCAGTGTGGGAGATTCTGGTGTTGTCAGTATCTGAGGATTTGATGTTAGACGCATGTCTGACACGTTTGATAGTTGGGGGTGAGGGGCATCAAGAGGCTGAATTTGAGCTGCTTGCAGTCAGAAATTTGAAGACAAGTCTGCACTTTTTTGTTTGAGTCCAGGTGACCAGACTGACTGCTTTTCTTCCCCAAGGCAAGTATGTTCTAGAGTTTGGCTGACAACACCAGGCATGTCATTTGGCAAAGAATGTCCAAACAGCTGGTGTAGGCCTTCTCTTTGAGCAGTAAGTGGTGATAGTTGTAGGGAGCTGGCTCTTTATTTGGTGGACCCAAATGAGGTACGTTATGTAAACAGTCCGGGCAAACCCCTATTGGTTTACAGAGGCACAAATCATAACCCAAATGCTCTCTTTTGTGGTAGTGTGGGTGAGTAGTTATGCTTATCAGAGGGTAGTGCTTAGCATTTATTGTACTCAGAGGCAATAAATGTGATACACGCTCACTAATAAATCCAAGACCAATTTAGGAAAATAACTCATATTTTTATGTAAATTTTGATACCAAGAACTTATTTATCAACTACTTTTTAAAATATGACTTTTTACAGGTAAGTAAATAGTTCAATTCAATGTATCTTTTTGCAGCAATCCTTCAATTTGGGAGAAAAGGCATATGTTGTACAATTATTTGCAATTGGTTTCTTGGGGTCTCCTTTGGGACATAGGGTCGTAGGGCGCCAAGTTCCACAGTACCACCAGCAGTTACTAGTTACCTGCCTGGAGCGTCCGGGTGCAGAGGTGCTGGTCCGGTTGGTAGATGTGCATACTGTACCCGTGGACAGAAGGGGTCCACCTAGAAACAGACTTCAGAGTGGAACTTGAGGACAAGTCCAGGAGCTCCCAATGGGAGACTTGAGTCATAAGAGGCTTGGGAACAATGGGGCACAGCCGGTTCGTCGGTACCCGGCCTGGGGCACTCGGCTGTAGAGTAAAAAAGTCGGCTGGGCACTCGGTGTCCTAGGGCCATGCGGCGGTTGGTCTCACCAGTTGAGGATGCAAAATCAGGACAGCTGTGCCACTCAGGAGGTGGGTCTCTGCGGTGCTGATGTCCCTCAATGATTGCTCAGTCTCGGTGCAGTGTGAGTCCGGACTGGACTCTGGCATGCTCTGTTTGTTGTGATGGGGTCCGGTACCCCGGATATTGGTAATGTATGGTTCCGTTCGGTCCTGGTCTCCTCTCTCTTGGTTGGGGGACAAATCTGACCTCTGGGAGCACAGTATTCTCGTCCTGGAGGAGGAGGGCTGCTGCGTCGGGCTGGCCGGGGAGCAGCAACTCAGTTGACAAGACTTTGCGTGTCGGTGCCTACGGACTGCAGGGGAGTAGCTCCTCTACCTCAAGGAAGATTGCTGCCAATTTGCAAAGGGCTGGAAGTCTACCGGGGTTCTTGGAAGCTAGTCAGCAGCAGGACGACTCACTGGTCACGATTGTCGACACTTGGTGCCAGCAAGCAGGGTTTTGTGCCACATATCCACAGCAGTCTTTAGTTCTCACTTTTCTCGCAGCACTTCTATGTCCTCTCTTCGTGATCCGTCGAATCTTATTCCAGGTAACAGGGTTTGTCACCTCAATACTCAATTTAGGGGCATTACGGGGCGTGACAGGTAGTAGCCAAAAGGCTACTTACCTTTAGGGTCTCGGCACAGTCTATATAACCTATTCCTGTGGGAAGTGGGCATAACCCTGACAAAGAGATCGTAATTCCGCCAAAACTAGGATAGTGGAATTCTAAGAGTTGTGTTCACGTCAGGTAGCCCACCTTTGGGGTGGTACCACCCCGAGAAGGGGTAACTCCGTCTGACTAGCTAATTTTCCTTTCTGCCCTGGTGCCAAATGGGCCCGGGTAGCATTTCCCTTGTCTGGGGAAGCTTTGGTCGCATATCCAAGGAGGCAGAGGCCTTTAAAGCCTCCTGCCTTGATATGCTGATTACTTGCCCATCTTGCTTGGAGGAGGCGACAACACCTCTGGGCCAGAGCAGGCTTTGTTTTCTGCCCTCAGAGGAGGCAGGCTCTCACCTGCAGGGGGTCAGAAACCTGTTTGTGGCAACAGGCCGGTCTGCACCAGTCAGTCAGTACACAGGTAGTCTTACCCCCTTATAGCATACTCCGACTTTCCAGAAATATTTCAAGAATCTGTAAGAGAGACGTTAGTGATATATTCCTTACCTTAGAATATCCCTCGGGCGTCAGACTGGATCCGGAAAGTTTTCTGTAGCAGTACCCCTGTGCGTCAGTAGGTGGAGTTGTGCGGCTTCGCGTCCGTCACTGGCGTCGTAAGCGCCGAGATGACGTCACGGAGACTACTTAGGCGCGACCCATGCACACGGATGTCAGTTCTTTCTTTTTCCGCGCCAGCAAGCGCAGATCCAGATAGAGCACGTACCTTAGTCTACTTTGACTACTCTGTTGAGACTTTTTGTCTCCCCTTTTTTCTCCTGGTGCACATAGGAATGCCCGGCTTTAAGTCTTGTGGGGCCTGCCGTTGCAACATGTTGGTGGCGGACCCCCATGATGTTTGCCTCTACTGCCTGGAGACCGACCATGACTCCCGGTCCTGCAGGGACTGTCGAGCCATGGCCCGAAGGCCTTGAGGGAGCGATGCCGGAAGCTGCTGGAGGTTCGGCACGCGTCCCAACGCCGCTCCAGGGACTGTTCCCGGGACCACTCGCGGGGCCGCAGTCGTCGCTCCTCGGGCTCCAAGTCTTCGCCCTCAGATCCCGGTAGGCTACGTCATAAAAAGAATTCGAAGAAGCGTGTTCGCTCTCCGACGTCCCCCCGTCAGTCCTCGGATGCAGACGAGGGGGACAGGGGTTCTGCCCCTGCGGCTCCCTGGGAGCCTGGGAGTCCCGCGGCCTACCCGCCTTACCCGGGTCCGTCGGCGACTCCTGAACAGGTGCAAGAGTTTCTTGCCACCATGGCCCGCTTTCTTAGGCCTCGGGCTCCCGCCAGCGTGCCTTCGGGCCCCGCGGTCCCGTGTCCAGATCCTGTTGGCACCGCCGGCGGATCCAGCTTCGGCGTCACAGGATCCTACGCCGTTGGCTCCGGTGCTGCAGTGGGTGCCGTTCGTTCCACCCTTGCCCCAGTTCCAGGACCATTTTGTCCCTACCTACGTTTCCGACGCCGTATGTCCCTTCTCCGGCTCTGCTGCCGTGACCGGTTCCTTTGGCAACGGAGGTGGAGGATGGCTGGGAGCGGTCCGAGGACCCTCTTTCCCGTCAATGTGACTCCAAGCAGGACTGGGTGGACGATCTGGAGGACGCCGACGAACTCGATGTCTCTTCTGACCCGGGGTTTGCCTCTCCCCCACCTACGATGGAGGAGGGCGCTTCCTACACGATGGTGCTCCGTCGGGCTGCTCAGGTCCTCAACCTCGATCTTCCTACGGTGGCCCTCAAAACTAACCTCCTCACCGAGGTGCTCCAGACGGCGACTACTTCGTTGGAGCCACTGCTTCCCTTCAATGACGCCCTCACCGACGTCCTGTTGGGCACTTGGTCGCGACTGGCCACGGGGGCCCCTGTAAATAAGAATGTCGCCAGACATCGTTGCCCAGTGCCTGGTGGCTCTGCGTTTTTGACCACTCATCCCACGCCTGAGAGTCTGGTCATCCAGGCCTAGACGTTGCAGAGTGCTTTTCCTACGGCTCCGCCGGATAAAGACTCTAAGAAGCTGGAACAGTTCGGTAAGCGGTTGTTCTCTTCGTTCAGCTTGGGGCTGCGGTCGGTGAACACCGCCTGCTTGTTGGGCCGCGGTGTGGGATACCGTTGCTCAGGTGTTGCCTCGGTGTCCTGAGGAGGTCCAGGCTGTACTTTCCCAGGCGGTTGCTGAGGGTAAGAATGCGGCTAAGTTCGCCATTCGGTGTGGTTAGGACCCTTCTGACTCATTGGGCAGGGCGATTTCGACGACTGTGGCGCTGCGTCGCCACGCCTTGTTGCGATCTACTGGGTTCTCGCCCGATGTCCAGAGCTCGCTCACAGATATGCCCTTTGATGGCACTCGTCTGTTTGGCGATAAGGGTGACAGTGCACTGGAGCGTTTTAAGGACTCACGAGCTGCGGCCAAGACCTTGGGTCTTTCCACGAAGAGCCCAGCCACTCCTGGTTTTCGTTCCTTTCGTGGCCAAGGCAAGGGGCGCCCAGGCACGTTCCTTCAGCAAGCCTGTGCAGAACCAGCCTCAGCGCGGCCGCAGACTTGGTTTCCGCAGGGGCGGCCCTGGGAATCAGCGTGGGGGTCTGTCCAAGTCTGCCCCCCTGCTTCTACCTCCAAACCTTCCTAATCCAAGCTTTGTGGAGCACCCCACGCCGGTGGGTGTCAGGCTCTGCCACCACCTCCCCACTGGCACGATATCACATCGGACAAGTGGGTGTTGCAGATCATCCGCAGGGGTTACTCCCTTTCCTTTCAGTCCTCCCCTCCAACCATGCCGCCTCGGTGCCACCGCATGTCAGGGGATCACTTGGTACTTCTCCAGCAGGAAGTCACGGCCCTCTTGGCCAAGGGGGCCATTGAGTGCGTTCCTGGGCCGGAAGTAGGGAGTGGTTGTTATTCCCACTACTTTCTGGTCCCCAAGAAGGACAAAGGGGGCCTGCGCCTCATCTTGGACCTCCGGAACGTCAATCGCTTCCTCCGGAAGGAGAAGTTCAAAATGCTGACTCTGGCTCAGGTCCTGGCTGCCCTCAACCCTGGAGACTGGATGGTAGCGTTGGACTTGCAGGACGCGTATTTTCACATCCGCATCCCGCTTCACGGTAGGCCCGGAGCATTTTCAGTTTGCTGTGCTTCTCTTCGGCCTTACCAGCGCCCCTCGGGTGTTTACGAAAGTGATGGCGGTGGTCGCAGCTCATCTGCGCAGGTCAGGGGTGTCAGTCTTCCCCTACCTCGACGACTGGATGTTGAAGGCGGGCTCGCCCCAGGCAGTCGTCAACCACCTCCAGACTACGGCCGACCTCCTGCATTTGCTGGGGTTCTCTGTCAACGTGCCGAATTCGCACCTGAGTCCCACTCAGAGGCTCCCCTTCATTGGAGCGGTTCTGGATTTGACGCTGTTTCAGGTTTATCCTCCCGAGCAGCAAGTCTGGGATATTCAGGCTATGATTCCAATCTTTCAGCCTCTGTCCCAGGTTTCAGTAAGATTGACCCTCCGGCTTCTGGGCCTGATGGCCGCCTGCCTCCTGCAGGTGACACATGCCAGATGGCATATGCGGGCTCTGCAGTGGGACCTGAAGCTCCAGTGGGTGCAACATCAGGGCAACCTGTCCGATCATGTCCAGATCTCGGAGAGCACTGCACAGCAGTTGCAGTGGTGGCTCACGAATGGCGATTGGGTCAATAGCAGATCCCTCTTCCTTCCCCAACCGGAGCACACAGTGGTGACTGATGCGTCCCTCCTCGGATGGGGATGCCACTTGGGAGAGGCGAAGATCAGAGTCCCGGCTCCATATCAATATGTTGGAGCTTCGGGCGATCCGACTTGCACTGAAGGCATACCTTCTCTCTGTCCAGGGAAGTGTGGTGCAGGTGTTCACGGACTACACCACCGCCATGTGGTATTGCAACAAACAGGGCGGGGTGGGGTCCTGGACCCTATGTCAGGAGGCTCTGTGCCTCTGGACATGGCTGGAACATCACGGAATCACCTAGGTGGTTCAACACCTGGCAGGTTCTCTGAACGCCAGGGCGGACGCACTCAGCCGCCGGTGCTTGATGGGATCACGAATGGCGTCCGAACTCGGACGTGGTGCAAGGTCTCTTTCTGCAGTGAGGAGAGCCTTGGTTAGATCTATTTGCCACCGAAGAGAATGCGCAATGTCATCAGTTCTGCGTGTTGGAATTTCCAAGGCGGCACTCGCTCGACGACGCTTTTTGTCGCGAGTGGAGTTGCGGTCTATTGTACACCTTTGCGCCTATACCACTTCTGCCCAGAGTGCTGAAGAAGATCCGGCGCGACCGGGCCCAAGTCATCCTTTGTGGATTCGGATTGGGCACGAAGATACAGGTATCCCGAGTTACCCAGCATGGCGACCGATCCCCCGATCCGTCTGCCTCTTCGGAAGGATCTTCTGTCGCAGCAGCAGGGGACGGTCCTCCACCCGAACCTGTCCAGCCTCCAACTTCATGCGTGGAGATTGAGCGGCGACAGTTGACAGCCTTCGATCTTCCTCCCAAAGTCTGTGATTTCATTCTGACAGCCAGGTGTCCATCCACTAAAGCGGTATACGCCTGCAGGTGGAACCAGTTTGTGGCATGGTGCACAGCAAAGGCTGTGGATCCCCTTTCTGCCCCTCTTTCTGAAGTTTCTTCTGTTCCTTCTTTCTTTGGCCCAGCAGGGCTCTGCTCTGGGCACTATCAAACGTTATCTTTCGGCCATCTCTGCCTTTTTGCGGCTTCCAGATCAGCCTTCTTTTTGAGTCCCCGGTTGTTAACCGTTTTCTTAAAGGCATTACGCACACGTTTCCTCCCGTGCCGTTCATCATGCCTCAATTGGACTTGAATCTCGTTTTGACCTATCTGATGTGCGCTCCTTTCGAACCCCTTCATACCTGTCCTTTGCGTCTTCTTGCTCTTAAGACGGCTTTCCTGGTCGCTATCACCTCTGCCAGAAGAGTGAGTGAGCTCCAGGCTCTTTCTTCCACACCTCCTTTCTTTTCTGTTCATCCGGACAAGGTGGTGTTGAGGACCCATCCTTCTTTTTTGCCAAAGGTGGTCACGCCCTTCCACATCGGGCAGATCGTCACTTTGCCTACCTTTCTTCCGCATCCTTCAAGGGAGGAAGAGAGGCTCCACCGTCTGGACCCAAAACGTGCACTTGCATTCCATCTAAAGCGTATACAGCAGTTCCGGGTGGATGACCAGCTTTTTGTTTGCTACGTGGGCGCCAAAAAAGGTCGGGCTGTGCACAAACGGACCATCTCTTGGTGGGTCGTTCTGGGCATCAAAGCATGTTACTCCTTGGCTAAGAGGGAGCCTCCTGTGGGGCTGCGCACCCATTTTACCAGTGCAACTGCAGCCACGACTGCCTTGGGACGTGGCGTCCCCTTGCAGGACATTTGTCAGACAGCTGCGTGTGCCTCGCTGCACACGTTTACCAAGCATTACTGCCTTGACAGTCAGGTCCGAAGAGACGGCTTCTTTGGCCCTTCTGTTCTCCGTGACTTTCTGGTGCAATCTATTCGCAGACCCACCACCGGGGTTGGTATTGCTGGGGTATCTATTCTAATGTAAGGAATCTATTACTAACGAGTGTCTTTCAGATGCACAAGTTACTACTTGTGTAAAGATATATCTGAAAGAGACATTAGTTAGTGAGAGATTCCTTACCTTAGAATATCCCCGTTGTGCGAACTGATTCTAGGGTTAAGGTCATCCCTTTCGGGGCCCTAGTTTCTTGACACCAGTGTTCAGTTTCTTGCATGGCTCTGCCTTCCTGGCGCGGAAAGTCGTGTACAGAACTGACGTCTGCGCGCATGGGTGGTGCCTAAGTAGTCTCCGTGACTTCATCTCAGCACTTACGACGCCAGTGACGGACGCGGAGCCGCACAACGCCACCTACTGACGCGCAGGGGTACTGCTACAGAAAACTTTCCAGATCCAGTCTGACGCCTGGGGATATTCTAAGGTAAGGAATCTATCACTACCTAATGTCTCTTACAGATATATCGTTACACAAGTGTAACTTGTGCTTTCGACATCTTGGAAAAAAGAACCTGAGCCTCCTCAACTGCCATAAACACATGAAATTGACCAGTAACAAGGACCTTCAGTTTAGATTGCTGAACTAATGAGGCTTGCGCCACCAACGGTTTAAATTCCTGAACCAGTCCTTGAAAAGTTTCATAAATGTCATGCGGCAGTTATTGATGGGTCTGAAAACACCCTCTGCATGTTGTCCGCCAGCAGAAACAATTTTTTTAATTGCTGCATTCAAAATGTGTTCTTTTATCCTGAGTCGTTGACCAACATTTACATGGATATTTCATGTCTGTTGGCCGATGTGCAGGACCCCGTGTGTCCTCATGATCGTTAAATCAGCTTGAGAATCCGGTAGAATATACTTTGTAATCAGAGAATCAATCAGTTAGGATACATTATTCACAGCCTCTTGAGACTCACTCTCCTCTGAGATGCCAGTGAAGTAGAGATTTGAGTGCTTTGCATGATTCTCCATGTCTTCAAGCTTATTTTTTATGTAGTGAACCACCTTTTGCTCGGTCGAGACATCCTTGTTAATAGAAAGCGGTCTGTCCTCCAAGTCGGCGATTCTTTGTTCAGCTTCTTACAACCTCTATAGCATTTATGTAAGGCTCTGCTCAATCTTCGACAGTCTCTCTTTTAACATTTCACTCTCCTTTGCCTGCTGTTGCTTTAGTTCACGGATATCTGTCAGAATTGTTTCAAACAAAGTTTTAATGTCTCTAACTGTAATGAAGAGGCCAATTCATTACTTTCTTTACTGCATTTGGCAGACCCTACCAGAGGAGACCCTCCTTGGTCCTCACTACCCAAGGAGCTATCTCCCAGACTTGTAGTTTCAGCCTGAGCTGCCACTTCCCTTGAGCAGGCTGGCATTTGGTTGGCAGACTCTCCCACTTGTGGGCTTCCTCTATTATCACACTTGTATCTTGCTGGCCGACATTAATTGTGTTGATTTGTTCCCCTTTCCTATGTTGCTGGTTGAATTTCTTCTCTCTGTTGAGCTGACTGGTTACCAGCTTGTGGACCACAGGGAAGTCTTTCATCTTCGCTGCTATGCTTGGACTAGAAACTAGGTGGGGCCTAAATCGCCATCACTGTTTTTTTGACATTTTCCTCAAAACTCTTCGTTATGTCCTTCCGTCGGGTCCGAATTAAACTGGGTTTCTAGCACAGGACTCGCAGCAGGGGATATGATAAATACATTAACCTTGGCCTAATCAAACTGGTCTTGAATGCCCCCGTGGCTAGGGGATGGGCGTTCCTCCGTCTGTACATTTACAGCGGTGTCCTTCTGCCCTGCTTTTCTTCTCGCTTTTGTAGCTGAACGACCCTGTGCAGCTCGTCGCTTCAGTTTCTGGGATATTGGTGTATTATGGGCTGTGGCTGCAGATTTAGAATTAAGTTGCCTCATATTAGAAACTGTTATCGTGCGGGAGCCAAATCGCACTAAATCCCTTGGAAGCAGCCCTCTGCCTTGACTCCTCAAGCTAAGAGCAGCAGGTTTCCTCCCGCGCCCGCGGATCCATTTTCCCTGTCACTTGAACCGTTTTTAGGCTGTTGCTGTGGCTCAGGCTCAATCCCATGTCCGCCGGGACTCAAAGATGCCAAAAAAACGGATGATCTTGGCCTCCACACCACTATTGCACTGTTGCCTGTCTGAGGTCAAGCAGGCACAGGGCGCACACTGAGTGCATGAGGGGGAGAGGCTGCACACAAATGCTGGCAGCAGGCCATGTGGGCTACGCCTGCTACCTCCCACACTGGTGAATGTCCTAGATCTAATTCACCCCCCCCCCCCCCCCCCCCCCACATGTCCAACAGAAAACTGTTTTCAGTACATTGGATCACCCTGGGTACCTTGAGTCAGCTTAAACATGGAAGTAGAACCTTTGGGCTCCAGTGACTCAGACTAAGCGGTGTTGAAAACCCTCATCTAAGAGCAAGCCTAACTACTTGCAGTTCAATAAATGTATGAAAACTGAACTGTTCTTTACTGCATACAACTGAACATATACCATACTAAAAGTAACAATTGAAGAATACTAGTTTGGGGTGACCACTTAACTAATTTGATTTCAACTCTTTAGCATGGTATGCAGTGCACTATAAAAGCCCTCAGTAACGTAACAATACCTAGATGCAATCAGGGTGACAAGATTGTTCACCGGTTCTGACCTTTTCATGTTTTGCGAGTGAAGGTGTCCTCTCTTTGTAAGATAGTGATAGAATTTCACTTAAAGTCTATTCACAAGTATGTTCAGTTAACAACCTTCTGCCTGCAGCATCAGTCATCTAGTGGTGAAGAGACTACACTTACTTGATCCACCGAGGACAGTCTGTTATTACCGTTACATAGCTGATGACTAGAACATAAACAACCTTTGGTTGCCATGAAAGTACATCCAGAGATTTGGCTGTAACAAGTGCTACATAAGATACCGAAAATTTAGTGTTCGAGGCATGTGAGTTTTAGATCACATGCTTTGCATACTCGTGTCATCTAGTGTTGGGCCCGGATGTTTGCAAGTTGTTTTTCTTGGAAGAACTCTTTCCAGTCACGAGGTAAGGTGACTCCTCCTTTCGGTAATAGTGCATATAGGCATCGACTCCATGCTTTCCCGCCATCGAGTTCGGACGTGTATTGCTGCGCTTCGTTTCAGAATCGGTCCTCGGGTCCCCTCGGTGCACAATCCACTCTACCCTCAATGGTATTGTTTCGGACGCTTTCCCTTTTCTCCCCGGTGCGACTCGACATCAACAAATCTCAAATTTCGATTATGGCTTTCGCTGTCGGCCTTTCAGCCTATCCGCGTCAGTCCGGCACCTGGTCGATGGAACGGACATTGTTCAAATTCTGCTCCCTGTGCCACGTGAAGTGTCCGTGTACTAACCTACATCAGGTGTGTAACTTGTGCTTGTCCCCCGAGCACAAAGAACAGGACTGTGACGCGTGTCGATCCTTCAGATCGAAGAAAACTCTGTGATCGTCGGGCTCGACGTCGAGAGATGCAGCAGTTGGACGACACACAGGATCTCTTCAACGAAGACTCAAAACAAGAGGAAGTCTGAGCCGCTGAAGAAGAACACGCTTCAGCGGCATCTTACTCCGAGGCAAAGTTGTAGATTGTCCTCGAAGTCGATGATGTGCCGCAGGGACAAGGGGATGTGAGAACAGAAGACCTCCATCTCTTATCTACTTCTAGCGCTCCGCCCTCCGGCTTGGCACCAAAACACTCTGACAAGCCTTCCGGCTCAGGACCGAGTCTGCCAAATCCCACTTGCGAGCCGAAACCTTCGGGTTCTAAACATAAAATGGTCTCGGAGCCGAAACCTTTGACACCGAAACCTAGGAAACATTCCTCGGAGCCGAAATCTTCGGCATCGTAAGGACATTCCAGCTCGGTACTGAAAGCTTTGGTGCCGAAAATTACACACCTGCCAGTATCGCAATTGAATCCAAGCATGGACATTGTACCACCCAAATCAGATGCGAAACAGAAAAAAAACTATCAATCCAGATACTGGATAATAGTCACGCTAAACCACCATCCGAACACAAGCTTCCAAATGACGACCGCTCTAAAATTCCATTGAAGAAAAATGTGGGGACTAGTCCTTTCCACACACTACCTCCTCCCTCTCCGCCACAATTTGGTCCATTACACATTACTCCTAGGCAATCTCCTCTACCTCACCCTGATCCAGATAACACTGATGGTGATGACACACAATACCAATAGATCCTTGGACGGATTATACCATTGATCCTCCACAAGATACAGACCCAGATCTTTACCCTGCCAGACCAGATCTTTACCCTGCCAGACCATCTCCACCGCACGACAATCTATCATATCAGGAGCTCATTGCTAGAGCTGCATACTACCATGGGGTAGAGATCCATAAAGAGTCCTTGGTGGAGGATTTCCTCTTTGAAACTATAGCAACACATAAATCCAATCAGACACTACCTATGCTTAAAGGTATGTTAAGGTACACAGACAACCTCTTTAAAGACACTGTACATGCTAGGATCCTCACTCCTAGAGTGGATACAAAATGCAAACCTTCCCTAACAGACCCTATTTTTATTAAGAGTCAGTTGCCACTGGACTCTGTGGTGATATCCAATGCTCGAAAGCGAGCCAATTCTCAAGCATCTGGGTATGCTCCTCCCCAACATAGGGAGTTGAAACTAATTGATGCTTCTGGCAAAACGTGTAGCTAATCATTGGCGTATTGCGAACACCCAAGGTCTCCTTGCAGGATACGATAGAGCCCACTGGGACGAAATATAACAACTTCTACAGTTTCTCCCAGATGAACATAAGGCCAAAGCACAAGACTTAGTTCAGGAAGGTAAACTCATTTCCAACACCTCCATTAGAAGCGCTCTAGATGCAGCCGATACTGCAGCTAGAGGAATAAATACAAGCATTCTACTCCGGAGACATGCCTGGCTACGCATCTCAGGGTTTAAACCTGAAGTACAGCAATCTATTCTAAACATACCCTTCGACAAAAAACATCTTTTTGGCCCTGAAGTTGATCAATCGCTGGAAAAGATGAAAAAAGATACAGATGTGGCAAAATCCATGGGAGCGCTTCAGTCTCCCACTAACGGGGGTTCCTTTCGGCGCTCTTTTTAAAGGGGAGGGTTATAGTCCACAGGGACAGACCAAAACACTTCATCTTTCAAAAACACGTCTCACTCATCCTTTACAAAAGGTTTTTTCAGAGGAGGCTACAGGGGAAACAGTCCAAGTGGCAGAGGTAAAAACACCACACCCCACAATTCCCCTTCCCCAAATAAGCAGTGACTTCCCCACACTTCCCTCCGACTATTCCACACCTGTCGGGGGAAGACTTCAACACTTTCTCCCCATATGGGAATCGATAACGACCGACAAATGGGTGATTGGAATTATCCAACATAGTTATTGCCTGGAGCTTACCAACAACCGTCCAAACATTCCACCTCAATATCACAAATTGTCAACATAGCACCAGTACTTGCTTCAACAAGAAGTGCAATCTCTAATACTCAAAAGGGCTATAGAACCAGTCCCACTTCAATATCAAGGGGGAGGGGTTTATTCCCTTTACTTTCTAATTCCCAAAAAGGACGGCTCATTGAGACCTATTCTAGATCTCGGAGCGTTAAACAAATACATACTGTTGAGCACTTTCACATGGTGACTCTGCAACAGGTACTTCCTCGGTTACAGCAAGGCGACTTTGTCTACTTCGAATCTAAGAGACACCTACTTTCACATTCCAATTCATCCAGCTCATCGCAAATACCTCAGATTTGTGATAGCAGGCAAACATTACCAGTTCAAGCTACTTCCATTTGGTGTCGCCACAGCTCCCTTACTGTTCACCATATGTCCTGCAGTAGTAGCTGCTCAGCTCAGAAGACAGTGTATTCATGTCTTTCCTTACCTAGACGACTGGCTTATCAAAGCGAGCACTTACGAGAACTGTATACTACACACTCAGGCAACAGTACACCACCTTCATCAGTTGGGTTTACAATCCATGCACAAAAATCTCATCTTTGCCCTGCGCAAGTGCAATCTTATCTAGGAGCTTCCCTCAACACTATCAAAGCTCTAGCCTCTCCCAATGTAGCCAGGATTCACAATATTCAGGCCACAATACTACAATTTCAACCCAATCAAACATTACCAGCCAGAGTTTTCATGCAGCTGCTGGGGATGATGGCATCCTGCCTTGCAATCGTACCTCACGCAAGGCTTCACATGAGTCCTCTGCAGGAATGTCTAGCACTCAGTGAAATCAGTCACAGGGTCACATAACCGTTCTAGTGTTATTAGAAAGCCGCACCGACCGCTCTCTGCAGTGGTCGAACCTTCAAAACTAATCAAAAGGGCAGCCCTCCATAAACTCGATTCCACAGACTGTACTGACAGCAGACGCATCTTTGACCCGTTGGGGAGCTCCTCTCCAACATCACACAGTACAAGGGATGTGGTCAGACAATCACAAACGTCTCCACATCAACTACCTGGAACTTCTAGCGGTGTTTCTAGCACTCAAAGCTTTCCACACTCACTTTCTTCGCAAAACTGTCTTAGTCCGCACAGACAACATGACAGCGATGTGTTGTCTGCATAAACAGGGAGGGACTCACTCTCTCTAGCTGTCCCATCTGGCACAAAGCATTTGGAATTGGGCAATTCATCACAGAATTTATCTCCTCGCAGAACACCTTCCAGGGGTGGACAATCAAATTGCCGACCTGCTCAGCAGACACAGACAGAAAGTTCACGAGTGGGAACTTCATCCCCAAGTTCTTCTTCCCTACTTTCAACAATGGGGATTTCCACAGATAGATCTGTTTGCTACAGTCCACAACGCAAAATGCCCAAACTTCGCATCCAGGTTCCCACACAGTCTATCCAAGGGCAATGCTCTATAGATGAATTGGTCAGAAATATTTGCCTACACTTTTCTGCCTCTCCCAGTAATTCCATTACTAGTTCAGAAGCACAAACAAACATTCCTCACATTGATATTAGTAGCACCCACATGGGCTTGTGAACCTTGGTACACCACCCTTTTGGAACTGTCAGTGGTGCCACATCAAAAGCTACATCTCAAACCCAGTCTCCTCACTCAGAGCCATGGAGAAATCAGACATTCAAATCCCAGAGAACTCAACCTAGCGATTTGGCCCCAGAAGTCCTAGATTTTGGTTATTTACAATTGTCACCAGACTGAATGAATATTCTCAGAGAGGCTAGAAAACCTACTACTAGAGCATGTTATGCAGCAAAGTGGAAACGGTTTGTTATCTATTGTAATAACATCAATCCACTTGATGCCTCTATTTAAAACATAATTTGTTACCTGTTACAGCAATTTAAATTGGCTTACACATCCATCCGTTTACACCTAACAGTGGTAGCTGCGTACTTGCAAAAAAAGAAAAACCACTTATCTCTCTTCAGAGTACCAGTGATCAAAGCCTTCATGGAAGGATTAAAAAGGGTGATACCACCAAGAGTTCCCCCTGCACCAGAGTGAAACCTAAACATAGTCCTTACAAGGCTAATGGGTCCACCTTTTGAAGCAATGCTCAAATGTCATTTACAATTCCTCACATGCAAGGTGGCTTTCCTCAAAGCAATAACCTCACTAAGGAGAGTTGGTTATCTTCAGGCACAAACTATACAAGAGCCTTTCTTTCAATTTCACAAAGATAGGGTGGGTCTTCGAACCAATCCTAAATGTATCCCTACAGTAGTTTCTGCCTTTCAAATCAATCAGTTGTTACCTGTGTTCTTTACTCAGCCTGATTCTGTAGCAGGGCGAGCTCTACACACACTTTATGTTAGACAAGCTGTACTGTATTATGTAGAAAGAACCAAAGAATTTCGAAAAACAAAGCAACTATTTGTTGATTTTTCTGCACCACACAAAGGCAATCCCATATTTGAGTCAGGTATCGCACGATGGATTGTAAAATGGATCCAAACATGTTATGCCAAAGCAAAAAGAACTTCAAACATATCCCTAGAGCACATTCCACTCGTAAAATAGGGGCTACTATGGCTTTCTTAGGGAATATTCCCCTAGCCGAAATCTGTAAGGCAGTAACCTGGTCTACACCACACACATTCACAAAACACTATTGTGTAGATGTGTTTGCCAGACACCAAGCAAATGTAGCCCAATCAGTACTTAAAATACTGTTTCAAACAACTACAACCACTACAGGTTAGCCACCGCTTTGGGAGTATACTGCTATATAGTCTATGCAAAGCATATGACGTACAGCTCACATGCCTCGAACGGAGAATGTTACTTACCCAGTAAGCATCTGTTCTTGACATGTAGAGCTGTAGATGTTTTTAATTACTCATTGTTTTTGACAAATCAGTGCTTTTTTTATCACAATTTGTAATGGTTTTAATTAACTTTATGCAATAAAATTACTTACTTAACTTTTTGGAGAGCTGGTTTTACAGTTAACAAACTTTTTCTTGATATTTTTAATAGCCTGTACATTATAACTGTGAAAAATAAGGACGTGATTTAAAGTTCAGCAGACAAGGTACTCTGTCACAAACATGAGGAGTACCCTGCCTGCTCGCCCTACTTGGAGCCCAGTGGACCATAAACTTTCCATCCGTGTTGCCCCCCATTGGCTCTGTGGACGGAAAGCATAAAGGCCTAATGGAGTGCTGACCTCGATGTGAGGGCATTCCACTCTTCTCCTATTTACCTGCCAGTGACAAACAGAAAAATTATGATGGCCTCCACACCCAAGGAAAAAACTCCTTAGTTGTGGGGTTCTTTTTATATTTATTTTTCCAAAACAAACTCCCCCGTTTTGTTTTTGGAAAACAACACGTTTGGTACACAGCTGTTGTGAGAAAGTGGCTCTGTATATACTGTTCCCTAATAGGTACAGGGTGTACAGAGTCCACAGTCCCCCAGGGGCTGATAGAGGTTAAAGTTAAGTATGACCTTACTCTCTAAAGTGGTAGCTTAGTCGAGCAGTAAGTCGAGCAGTAAGGCAGTACCAGAGGACAGTGTAAAGCATTTGTTGTACACACTCAATCAGCAAATGGTCTCACACACTCAATAACTGAACTCTAGGCCAATGGTTTATATATATAAAATATATGCTTGTTTTATTTTTAGAACCACAAAGGAAATAAAAATATACTTTCTCAGAATGAGAGGTTGAATATAAATACTTTTGCAATAAGCAATGGATTTTTGTAAATAGTCACAGTTGGTTGCAATAAACAATCCTATTTCCTAAACATGACAATGCATTGAGCTCAATGGTAAATTCAGGTTATTTGTAATAAATTACTTTTCAGATTACTTTTGGAATTCCAGGTCTGGTTCCTAGATCCAGCCCTGGGACAATATTCAGAATCAAGTGGTGAAAGTCGACTTAATTACTGTACTGATTTTTAAATAATATTTAGCTATTTCAAAAGTTGACACTTAGAAAATATTTCAAAGAAAACATTCAATGGATCTCTATGGCAAGAAATTCAAGTTGCAGGTAGAGTACTTTATCGTTACTTTTGTAATCCAGGTCTGGGTACCTAGACTCAGCACTGGGGTCTTTATCAGAAACAGGTAAGTAATGACGTTTGCAGAAATGGTACGATTTTAAAAGAATATTTCAAGATTGCAGAAATCAACACTTAGAAGAAATTTCACAGAAAAGCAGTCAATGGTTTCCTATGGGAGAAAATTGGGTTACTGGTAAGTATAGATGCGAGTATTCTTCCGAGCTAGTGCTGGGCACCAAGATCCAGCACTGTGAGCCCACCTGAGAACAGGTGAGTTTTTGCGTTTTTGTCGCTCGGCTGATTTTTAGTGAATATTTGAAGATTTGAAAAGTCCACACTTAGACGAAATTTCAAGAAAAAGCCAGTCAATGTTACCCTATGTAGAAAATAGAGTTAGCGGTTTTCAGGTTAGTTCTCGACTGGCAAAGGTAGGGTTCTGGGCATAGACTCAGGGGTCCCCCAAGGTCAGATAGGCACAGGTAGTTCACCCTCAGCGGCTCTAGGGCAGCCGGGTGCAGAGAGAGTTAGGCCCAATGTTAGCCTATGAGGAATAGGGGGGCCTGGTTTGGTGGCTGCTGACTAGTGGGCCACACGGCTGTGGGAGCTGGGCTCCTGGTCACTCACTCAGGGCAAGTGGGGAAGTAGGCCAGTGTAGAGATTGCACTGCCAGGGCCACTCGGGCGGCTGGGTGCAGGGTGCTTTTGAGCCGTCGGGCGCTCAATGGAAATCAATGGGAATGTTCCGGTTAGGAAAAAGGCTGCAAGCTCGGGGACGAGGATGCTTCAGGTGCCACCACCACTTCGAGAGGTAAGTTGGGTAGTTGTAGGTTAGGTGGGTACCCCAGGATTGGGCACAGGGGGCTGCAGGGCGCCGCGTGCAGGGGTGCCTTTTGGTGTCGGAAATCTTACCCTCTGATGATCGCGGTTGGGGGGGGCACCTTGTTCCGAGGCTGCAGGATTCTTCCGGAATGTCGAGGGGGGTCCTTGGGAGCCGGACTCGGGGTCACAGTCGCCGTGGGGTCGTCCTCAGGGTCTTTGTCCACTCCTGCACTGGCCAGGCTTGGCTGGTGCAGAGTGTGCTGGGTTCGCGGTTCCGGGCTGCTGCCAGGGGTTGGAAATTGGTTTCTGAGTAGAGCCTCTACTCATGGGAGTCCCAGGGGCTTAGAGCCAAAAGGTATCCAGGTCCTCCGGGGTTTGGTGAGGTTGCTGGCCACGAGAGATGCCGCGCTGGTGCAGGTCCGGGAGTCGACAGGCCGGTAGCGCTGGGGCCAAAGCAGTTGGTGTCTTCTTCCCTTTTTAGCAGCTGCAGGGCAGGTCTTTGTTCTTCTTGCTCTTCTTGTAGTTTTTCGAATCTGGAATCTGGGGAAGGAAGGTTCAGGGTGCCCCTAAATACTAGATTTAGGGGCGTTCTAGGTAGGTGAAGGCCAGGGACCAACGGGTCCTTGTCCTGGGGTGGGTACACCCCCTATCCTGCCTCTCTCCTGTGGGAGGGGGGGCAGTAGCTTAATCCTGATAGGGTAGGGCCTCCCATCTTCAAGATGGCGAGAGCCCGAAGATGTGTTTCACCTCGCCTCCCCCACCTGAGGGGTGGGGTGGGCAGGCTGGCACATCCCCTGTCCTTGTATGGGGTTTCCGGCCAAGCTTCCCGCCAGAGTGGGGGGTTGCAGTGGCCTGGGGAAACTCCAAATGGCGGCATGCCTTTGAAGCTTCCCTTGGCTCATCCTGGGGGAGGAGATTTCTCACCTCACCCAGGATGTGCATTGTTGCAGGCCCGGGAGAGCAGGGGCTCTCCCACCCAGGGGTCCAGCAACGTGTCTGCTGTGTGGCAGCCTGGGCAGCCTCAGAGCAGACGTGGATTGTAGGTCAGCTGTAAGGGGGCATCTCTAAGATGCCCTCTGGGGTGCTTAGTACATTAAATCCCACACTGGCATCAGTGTGGGTTTAATGTGCTGAGAAGTTTGATACCAAACTTCCCAGTCTTCAGTGTTGCCATTATGGTGCTGTGGAGCTCGTGTTTGACGAGCTCCCAGCACCATGTACTCTTAAATGGCAGCACTGCACTTACAGTGCCCAGGAATGGACCCGGGTACTGTAGGGGCACAGGGCTCCTGTTCCTGTGCCCACACCATAGGCGTAAGGCACCCAGCTAGAGGGGTGACTGACATACGCCTTGGCAGTGTAGGTGATGGGCATGGCACACAGTGATGTGTGCCATGTCGACTCTTTGTTTTGTCCTGCACCCAGACACTCAGCCTGCAAAGGCAGTGTGTGTGTGTAAGGGTACAGGGCCTCTAAGGGTGGCACAACGAGTGCTGCAGCCCCTAGAGGCCTTCCCTGGCCACAAGGCCCTGGGTACCTAGGGTACCATTTACTTGGGGCTGACATGTGGCTAGGGTTTGCCAATTTGGAGTTTGTGTGTTTTAAGGAAGGAACATAGGCCCTGGGCACCTGATTGGCAGGAGTCCAGGGTACACTTAATCAAAGTACATTCAGCAATTTAGCAAAAAGTGGGGGCATACCATGCAAGAAAGATGGCACTTTCTCACAGCTGTCAAAAAGATTGCGGCTGCTTTTTGTTTTTTTTTGTTTGAAGAGTTTTATATAGCGCTGGCTATCAGAGCGCTTTACATGAGGATTAGTGTGTAACATAAATTACATCAGTAACTGGAACATAGCACAACAAAGGAAAAAAGTGTTACAAGTTACATGAGTTACTAGAGCAAAGCATAACATAGACACAAGTCCTATGAGGCATACGGCGGTTCCTCTGAAGTTGCAGAGATTACTGATGGGCCAGCAGTGATCTCGAAATAGGACGGTCCTCTATCTGTTAGAATGGCTAAATGTAGAAAAGTGCCCCTTTTTAGGTTTTGCCTGCACAGCGCTCGTGCTGTGCTTGTGAAATCTATTGTTTTTAATATAAATCTTAAAAGGGGCTTAGATCCTGCCCCTCGCTTTCCTGGCTTTTCATTGGCTTCTGTGCTTGCCAGTTAGTTTTCCTTCATTTCTGTTGGCTGTAGCATATTTTCCTGCATTACCAATGCTTGTTCCTCCTCTTCTTCTCTTCTCAGTCTCCCGTAGCCAAAATAGTGTTAATGGTGGAACAATGTTATCATAATGTTTTGCCTCTTTCTGCTTTTTCTGCTGCAACAGATTTATATAGGTAACTTATCACATGCAGAGGTTCGAGTCTTTGCATGGGCTCAACATCCTGTGATTCTGGCAAAATCACTTAATCTTCCTGTGTCTACCAAAGAAAATGAATGTATCCTTGTTTAACGTAACTGGTACTCGTGTAAAGCGCAGCAATACCTTTCGGTTACTGTTCGCGGCAACTAGAGCCAAATTTCGGTGGGGGGGGACTGAAAAAGATTTCGGGGGAGGGCTAAGTCTTCCAGCCATAGGCAGAGTGGCTGTAATAAGGGGTGAAAACACAACAAGAGCCTCATTAACGAGTAAATGGTCTTTTAAAGACCTGTGAAGTACTCGGGTCCGGCTGCAATTAGACGGACGCCAGCCCGCAAGGCTGCCTCAGCCGGGCTGACACACATGAGGGGGGGCTGAAGCCCGGTGAGCCCAATGGGTGTTGCGCGCCTGGTTCGCGGTATATAAAACGTCCAATAAAATAATAAAGCAAATAATGCTGCGGCGCTGAGAATTCAACCAGGATCCCCCAGCTCTCGAGTCGGCAACTGTGGCCACTGCGACACATCCTCTCCACTCCCCAAATACTTGTTTTTATTATTTTTTCTGCTTCCCAATGTCATCGTTGCTGTTTGGCCACTTGGTTGACCGTCCCCTCGCTCTTCTCCTGTGTCATTGCTTGCCTGTTCTTGCCCACGTCGTCGCTCAGCAGTTGGTGGTTGCCCTGTCCTCCTCCCACATAGTTGCTTGCTTATTTTAATTGCCCCGTCCCAACTAGAAAAGCTTGACATTTCTGGCTCGATTAACGGAGCGTGATTTTATTTAATGCAGTCCGTGAAAGATTCAAAGAACAACCAGATGTACTTTTGAGTTGTTATCCACTAATCACTTTACTGCTGCCCTATGGAATCGACATTAGCTTACTATTCAAGTCAGTATCAGGGGATGTTTAGGATTCGCTGCATTTTTAAAAGAGCAGTGTGGAAAGTAAAAACCACATCTCTTTTTAGCACATCTCAAACATAACACGAAGATCAGTCCCATTCCTGAATAAAGCCTGCTGGCTGGTAACACCCATGCACTGCCTCTTTAACGATGCACTAAAAGAAACCAACAACACTTCTGCCTCATACGTTTCACAAGTACCTGTAGAAGAAGAGATAGAAGGGCCCTATTCAACTGATGGAAGCATAAAACGTCGAAGATTAGTTGTGCAGATGGCAACAGCATATATGGAAACTACATATACATGTTTCCCCCATAAAGCATAGAGTGAGGTCCCCACCACAACCAGTTACTTTTACAGGCAAAAAAAGGACTATAGCCGGGCCACTTCATCCGATGACATCATAAATGATGGGCCTTTCAGAGCGGGCGTTGCGGCGGCTTGAACAACATTTTAAACAAGTGCGTCATTTCCAGCTCTTCAAGCCCCTGGCTACAAAGGGTCAGAACGTTTTTATTTCTGGACAAAATTGAAGGTTAGGTCCGCATAATCGAACTTGATTTCTAAGATAAAGAAGAACCTGGATTATGTTTTCACAGAATTTTACAACACTCCTTTATTTCATATATGCGTGCTTTTACTACTTTGGTTGTTAGTTAGGGAGTTGTGCCATGCTCAAACGTCTTGCGAGCACAAAAAACGACTAAACCTTTGAGCTTTGCAGCAATGGTATGACTGAAAAGCCAGAAGCTGACAGCAGCGACTGGGGAATGGAAAAAAATAAAACAAACCATGACAAAGCCAATAGGTCTCAACTAAGCGAGAGCTATTGACTTTGTCAAAGTTTTGTTTAGCCATGTTGTACAGCAGTGCGCCTGCTTTGCACCATGACTGAAGGTAAAGGAAAAGAAAGTGATGTGATGCGACTAGCGCTAAGTGCGTCATATTGATTGTTTTACTAATGTAAGAA
Source organism: Triturus cristatus (assembly GCF_964204655.1). Taxonomy (NCBI): domain Eukaryota; kingdom Metazoa; phylum Chordata; class Amphibia; order Caudata; family Salamandridae; genus Triturus; species Triturus cristatus. Next base: position 436,567,540 of record NC_140591.1, on the reverse strand, counting down.
GGCTCTCTCCCTTCACTAAGCGAAACTAGAATTTGTTTTTAAATTTGTGTTATTGTGACTGTGAAATTATGCAGGATAATACCTACCTAACTTTACAATTGTGGGTTCAAAACATTAAACGCCTCTTAGATTACAGATTATTACTTCAGTAGGAATATAACGAGCTATTAGTCACTTTGTAATGTGCTTGTGAATAGTTTTCAAAATGTGCTGAGAGGTCACCTTCGCATTCGACTTTTATACAGCTGCAGCAAGCAACATAGAAGTCAAGCATATATGAACTGGAATTCTTTGGAAAATACAATTGCTTTTCGAAGCTAACAATCTATTTCAGAGAAAATACTTCTTGTTAAACATAACAAATCGAAGTTAGGTTCATTTTATATTGCTCTTCTGGTCTTTAGAAGTTTTGTAAATAATAGGTGTTCGTATCACCAAATGTAATGGTACCAATTTAGTAAGCTGGGAAGGAGTTGGCCTTGCGGAAATCGAACTCCTGATTTAAAGATCACAGAATATAACAGCGATGAGCGTTTTATTAACAGACCAACCAAATAATATGTAAATTTTCATCATAGTATATTCCTGTGTTAACAGCAGAGTAGTGCAAAATGATTGTGCCCCAATCTTCAAAATTTAATGAGTGGCCACCAAAATTTTATTTAGCGTGGCTGCTTCACCTGTACACAAGTCTTGGGCCAAGTGTGGGGCCTCTGATTGGTGGGCACTGCTTGTGTCTAGCCAGAACACCAACACTACAGAGACCAACCTACTGACATGGGGCATCAGCACCAGAAAGGCCATCATTGAGAGTAGCCCTGCTGTCCTGTTTTCTCACCATCTCCAGGTTCGACCCCAAAAGTGAGAGCCTCCAACCCAAGCGACCCTCTGCACCGAGCCCCACTGCCCGAGCCTACCGACGGTGCACCCTTGCCCCAGAGGGCCTCATGAACCGATCCCCCCTTTGGGATGAGACGGAATTGTCCCCATTCGCAGCATTTTTCTGTTATTGGTTCTCTCAATAAACTACAGCGGTAGCGTTCAAGCCTACCCTTGCGACCAGCACCTCTGTACCAGACACACCAGGGCAGGTAAGCCAAAAGTGCTGGTGGCTATAAGTACCTTGACCCCTAGGTGCCCTAAGTCCAGAAGAACAACCCTGTAACTCGATTGCAAGTACCCCTATGCAATGTATGTTTCTCCCATTGGATGACATTGCTGCTTTTGAGGCTCATGCCTCAAATCTGACCGCGGTATTTACTGTGTTTCTGAAAATCGCGAACTCAAAGTACTTACTTAGTCTCGTATATTTTGATGCCTAAATTAATATAAAAATCTGTTATTTTTCTAAATTGGTGTTAGATTTCCTTATTGTGTCTCATTTATTGACTGTGTGTGCAACAAGTGCCCAACACTCCCCTCTGATAGATCTAAGGCTGCTTGACCACACTTCCACAAATAGAGTACCTTGGGATTGTTAAAGCAAGCCCCTGTACACTAATAAGGGATACCTGGGCTTTCAGCACAGTGCACCTCATTTTGGTACTTGTAGGAAGCTGGCTCTGTATATACTATACCAAAAGAAGGTATAGTGTGCACAGAGTCCAGTGGATCCCCAGAGGCTAAAGTAGATAATACCTCACTCTCTTTCGTGATAGGGTGGTAGGCTTATCAGCGTGCAGTGTGAAGCATTTTTTGTGTACACTCAGGCAAGAAATGATGCCACACACTCATAAAGACTGAATCCAGACCAATTGTTTGCATAACAAGTTGTTACTTTATTTTTATTACTAGAACCAAGATTTACTCAGCAGGTAAGTGATACTTTTCATACAATGGTGATTTTCAAAATAGTGTGCACTAGTTTTGTAGGAACACACAAATTACTTTTGCAGTCGAGAAAATGGGTTGTAAGCTCTTTAGAACACTTACAAGTAGATTGCTTTTTAGTTACTTCTGTACTTTTGCACAAAACTAACTAATCACACAGTCTAAGCATCACAGGACTCCAGTAAGCAGATTAATTCATGTGAAGGCACTAAGTTACTTTTGTTGCAGTACAAGACAAGTTCAACAATTGAGTTATTTCAGAGAAATCCCACCATACAGTCCAATGGAGAAAAACTAGATGTTAGTTTTGCAGGTAAGTTAACGGTTTTTAGGAATGGGGTTTTGGAGGGGTAGAATCAAGGGTTCCCAAGGTTCAGGTTGTCACTCCACGGTGCACCACCAGCTGCACCAGGGTGGCCTGGTGCAGGGTGCCAGTGTTAACCAATGGGGCTAGGGGGCAATTCGGTTGGGGGCTGCTCACGAGTAGGCCACTCGGTCTTGGGAGGCAAGCTCCTGGGGTTAAGGAAAGGTCAAATGGGGTCCCGGGTTAGCACCAAGTCCACAGCACCAGCGGCGCAGTGTGCTTAGGTGGTGTCGGAAGCCCAATGCTTTCCTATGGAGGATACCGGTGGAGCAAAAGAACTGCAGGCTGGAGCCAGACGACTGGACGAAGGGAACCAACGATTGGAGGATGAAGTTGAAGAGTTGCTGGATACCAGAACACAGTCGGTCGAGCACCTCATGACTCGGGGGCTGCGGGTGTAGGGGCGTCTATTCGTGTCGGGTTCTTCTCACCTGTTCCGGTCACGGTCAGGGGAGCCCTTTAGGATGAGGCTGCATTCATTGAGGGGACGATCTGAGGAGGTTAACCAACGCTGGATCACAGGTCAGGATCGCCGGGGGACCTTGATGGGGTGTTGGGCCACTAGGACTCAGGCCGTTGGTGTCGGGTGCATAGTGGTGAGGACTCACAGATCTGACTGGATCTGGAGTCCTGGCTTGGGTTGCTGTTGGACAAATCCGGTGTCCACAGGAGATCAGAGTCCTTTGGGAAAGCAGGGTAGGCCCCGGGTTCTTGGAGGCTGCAGGACACGCCGGTTTCACCTTGCAGGGGTTCTAAAGCAGGAGACAGTCTGGTCGGGCTGGGGCCAAAGTCCTCTACTTCAGCAGCACAGCTCTTCAGTACTTCTTCTTGTCGAATCTGTTTTCTGGGGTCAGTTGCCCCTAAATACTGTATTTATGGGTCCAATGGGCTACTGTCCTTAAGGTGACTACACCCTTGGAGTGATCACCCCACCTGGGGGGATAGGGCACCATCCCTAGCCCTGATTGGTGGGTGCCTGCCATCTGCAAGATGGTGGGCATTGAAGAGTTGGCTTCTCCTCGCTTCCCCCACCTGAGTGATGGGGTTGGCAGAGGTGGGCACACCTTCTGGGCTGGTCTTTTCCTCACCTGTCTTCCCGCCGAAAGGGGGTGAGACAGGAAGGGGGCCTGCTCCTGATAGCAATAGAGGATGGGGGGGTCACTGTGCAAATGTGGCAAGGCCTTTGGAGCTCCCATGCCACAGATGGCTCTTCCTGACCTGGGTAAGATGTGAACACCTCTGGGCCCAGGGAGCGACAGCTCCCCTTGTCTTGTGATGGCAGGCAGGTGTTCACCAGTCAGAAAACCACCAGAGGCTGGGTTGGTTCAGGGGTCCCCTCGAGAGAATCCGAGTGCAGGGAATAATAAATCTGACACTTGGATCAGTGCAGGTTTATTATTCTGAGATGTTTGATTCCAAAGATCCCAGGATTCAGTAAAGCCATTATGGTGCTAGAAAACTTGTAATGACCAGTTTCGAGACAATATACTCAGGATGGCTTTACTGAACACTTATAATATCTAAGAATAACCTTAGATATTATTGGGGCCTGGCTGCTCATGCAAATAGGTACGAAAAAGAGTGTCTCTACCTGTAAATTTCAGAATGTACAATGTATCGTCTTATTAGTATATCAACACTTGGACTAAGACAACAAAAGGAAAATACAGACAATTAGATTCAAAACATAGTCAAGAACAAATTTATAAGAGTTTTATTTGTAAATTAGATCAATTTTGAAAGGATAAATTCAGTGCATTGGCTAATTTGCTATTGATACAGAGAAAAATTTCAAATAACAATAAAAATGCTTAACGGGGTCCCAGACGTACTCACACACACTGACTTACACACTCATACCGGAATCATTCCACACCATAAACACTAAATTCACACATTCACATATAAAAGGTATAAATAACCCAAGGAATATTCAATGTATAAACAAAATTCGATATGTACTCAAAATCATATGAATATTCAATATTGTGTTAAGTAACACATGTTCAAAATTGAGGAATTAGGGCTTGGGTGGGCAAGTAAGCGCCGACGCGCGTTTCGGTGAATGCACCGAAATGTTGGTGCCACCTTCCTCAGGGCGAACGGAGACCAAGAGTCATAGTATGGGTTTAGGCTGGGACCTATCAAAAATAATAACAATATATTGAAATAACTGATCAGCATAAGGTCTTGATGACATCGTTTATCTAAATCAGAAACATATCGTACAAAGGTCATTAGTCACAAGTGTCAGCTGAGCAACAAAACATGGTAGGAAATATATTTCTACATAGCAAATAAGTTAAAATGCGGATACACTAGAGATTCCAGAAGGTCACCGTGGTTCAAAAGGAGAAAAAATATATGAAAGAATTAAAAAAGGAGATCTAATTAGGAAATATGTACATAATAAGAGGGAATTCTTTTTTTCTTCCACACAAAGGGAACACATGATCAAAAAGAATTATTCTTATCCCAGGGACGGAAAGGGAAGGGGGAGGGGAGAAAAAGGGATCGTTTGCGCTCACCTGTGAGATCACAGAGGACATGAGCAGGATAGCTCAGGTTAAGGACAATCAATCAATGCGTAGCTAGAAATAATTCTGCCGGGAAAAACAAGCATACAAAAAGTGAACTAATCAAGAAGAAAAACGCCCTGAATGGGCCCACAGACCCTAAAGTATTCAAGCTACCACAATAGATCATTTAGACGAGGATTCAAAATATCGACAAGCTTTTAGGTCGATGCTGGGCCTCTAGAATGATAAATAGGTGAACAATGCGGTTTTAAATCGTATTAGAAATGACAACCCATGCTAACTAGCTTCCTAATGAAATAAGTAGATAACGCAGAGAAACACGATACAGAGTACAGAATACAGAGGATCGTTTGAAGCATGCATCCAAAAAACGGACATACATCAGAGTGAGTGCCAAAACTGAGGGGTACAAGGGCACAGATAAGCATAAGGCTTGAGTAGCGCTTAGCACAATATATATATATATATATATATATATATTTATATATATATATTTATATATATATATATATATATATATATATATATATATACGCATTCAAAGAGGAGATGGTAAGGAAAATTCACCTGAAAGGAGAATAAACGCTCTCGGAATCAGAAACAACTCCCTTAATGATAGAATTCCGGGTGCGAGATAATTTAGCTGCCGATCCTACAAAGATAAATTAAAAAATAGTGATAAAGTAACACAGGTACATTCAGCCAGACAAAGTGAAAGGGTAAGAGAAAACAAACTCTACCTGAATGAACAGGGCTTTAGAGGGCCATGGAGAGATGATGTAGATGCATCTTCGTGGAGGCCACGGAAATGCTCGTCGTGGTAAGATTTAAACAAGGCTATAAGAATAGATAAAAAGAAATGAGTTGATATAGAAGAAAATATGAATATCAAAGCGTGCCAGGCGCTATGATAAGGAGAAAGAACGATCGCGTCTGATTAGAGTACCTGATAAAGCGCGAGTTTTAACGGTGTACTGCCGGTCCAGAGGGCTCCGAGCAAAAAGAAAAGCCTCAGGTGAAAAGGATCGGTCCGGAGAGCACACGCGGTGTTCAAGCGCCGTTTAAATGGGCCAATGGACTAGCGCGTCACTGATGGGACGCGAGGGGAAACAGATACATCTTCAGAAAAGGGGGGGGGGGCGTGTCTTTCATAATGGAAACGTTGGGCAGAAAACTAACCAGGGACTCATGGACCGTATATGGGTAAAGTAGTATCAATTAAAAAACTGCAGAAACAGAAAAATGTTGCATTATGATGGCAGTGCTATGAGGAAAAATGCTGCGAGCAGGCTGTAAGCAAGTATCAAGGGTGTGCATCTACGGGGATAGATTAGATTATACAAATGAATAAAAAGATCTTTAAAGGCGGCTGCAACTGAAAAGAAAAATATTAAAGCAGCAGACTACATGTTCCAATAAGGGGCATATAACATGAGTCTAATAGGGTAAGCCAAATTATACAAGTGGTAGCTATTGCAACACTGTAAAAAATAAGGCTACATTTCGCGTAGCGTCTATGTATGGATTCCTACATTAAGGCCATGATGCATAAACATTAATGCAGTCTAAAAAAGGCTTAACAAATGGCATTTTCCCAAGGGAGGGATTCGTTCAGACCCTTGTCCTTCGATTTAAGGACAAATATCCCAAAAACTTCTCATTTCCTACGTACATTGTTGCTGTCGGTTCCTCTTTGTACGCGGATCTTTTCCAAAATCGTCCAGCGAAGGTCAGCTTCAGAGTGGCCCTTTTGAACCCAATGATCTACTAAGGGTGCTCCATGTTTGGATCGTCTGATGTTAGATTTGTGCTCACCTATTCGTATCCTTATTTCTCTAGCAGTTTCGCATACATAGGTGAGAGAGCAAGGGCATTGGATGACATAGATGCAGTTGGGAGTCCTGCAGTTGGTCATGTCTTTCATGTTGACCTTGTAGTCATTTATGCAGATATTGTCGCCAACTATGGCATGGGCACATGCATGGCAAGTACCACATCTATGATTGCCTTTGATGGGGGCCGATCCCTCAATAGACTTTTGCGTCCAGCCCTTAGGTTCAGGTTGTTTTGCGTTGACTATCCAGTTTCGCAAGTTTTTATTTCTGCGAAATGCAAAAAGGGGTTTGGGGATGTGGGTGGTTTCCGAGTCTAGGTTTAGCAAATGCCATTGCGAGTTTACAATTTGCCTGATTTTGTTATTCATCACAGAGTGTTTAGTGACACAGACTAACTTATCTGGCTGATTTTGCGATTTGGGTTGAAACATAGAGTCACGATTGTAGTAGCGGGCTCTCTTGAGGGCGTTCTTTACCATTCTGCGGGGGTATCCTCTTTGGATGAATTTCTCTTTCATAATTTCAGCATAAACTAGGTAGTCATTGATAGTAGTACAATTTCTACGCAAGCGTAGGAACTGACTGAAAGGTATTCCATCTTTCTGGCTTCTCGGGTGGAAACTATCGAAATGGAGGAGTGTGTTCCTGGCAGTAGGTTTCGTGTATAGAGAAAAGCAAAGTTTGGATTCCCGATGTTCAACCCAGACGTCAGACGAATTTGGTAGTGCTCGTGTGTGCAGTAAATCTAAGATTGACGTCTGCTGCATTAATCCATTCGATGTACTCATCGAGGGACATTTGGTCACCGGTCCAAATGAAGAAAATATCGTCAATGTACCGGGACCAAAGACGCACGTTCTCGAAAAAGGGGGCAATTTCATTGTAGATGTTACATTGCTCGAAATGCCCCATGTACAGGCAGGCAACACTCGGGGCACAGGCCGCCCCCATGCTGACTCCCTGGACCTGTTGGTAATAGTTTCCATCGTACTCAAAGAAATTTAATTCCAGGACTATGTCCAAACACCGAGCTAGGAATCTGCCATTATGTAAGGTTAGATCTTTTTGAATAATGTTAGTCACAACTCTGCAGGCCTCCGTCTGGGGGATGTTCGAATACAGAGATTCAACATCTAGTGTGACCAAAATTTCCTGTTGAGGGTTGTACTGCAGGCCTTCTAACTTTGAGATGAAATGTCCTGTGTCCTTTACATACGAGTGCAAGGATTCCACCATAGGTTGTAAGAATTTGTCGATGTATTTTGATAGTGGTTCGGTGGCAGAGCCAATGGTGGAAACTATAGGTCTCAGAGGGGGATTGGTCTGATCTTTGTGTGTCTTGGGGATTCCATAGATAATAGGGATACGAGTATGTGTTGGAGTGAGAAATTGTGCTTCTTGGGTGCAAATTTCTCCTCTCTCAACCGCTTGTTCGACTTCATGCAGGATCCTGCGTTTCACCCTAGGTTCTGGGTTGGACATGATCTTAAGATAGTGTCTCGGGGATCCAAGGATGTCCAACATTTTCTCCTTGTAGTTTTTACTGTCAAAAATCACAATACCCCCTCCCTTGTCGCAGGGTTTGACATTAAGGTCCTTGTTGGTTCTGAGGGATTTAAAGGCAGTGTTTTCTTCTTTGGTGATATTGTATGTAGGAGGTCGCCTTCTGTACCTTATTCAGGACAGCTTTTTCGAAAAGACTGACCTCCAAGCTGACCATGTCGAGTCCTGGCGTAAAGGAGGAAGGTGGTTAAAAGCCTGAATAATTATCAATATCTGTGGTCAGATTCCTATTTGCAAAGTATTTTTTCAATCTAACTTTGCGAAAGAAAGTATGTAGATCTCTAAGGAGTTCAAATTTATTGATGCCGACAGATGGTACAAAAGATAAGCCCTTAGAGAGCAGAGACACGGTGGAACAATCCATGGATAAAGATGAGAGATTGAAAACAGGGATTCTATTTATGTCCTCCAATATTGTCGTTGACGAGTCTGGATGTATCTTTGGGGAGGAGCTTGCTCCTGGTATTGGTTCCTGTATTGTGGATTCAAAGCTGAATCCTGGTATTGTCCTCTGAATGGAGAATTCAGAGGTTGGTTTTGGAAGCGATTCTGGAATCTGGGGCGGAAATTGCCCCGGCGATTGCCTAAAAAACGATTTTCTGAAACGGGTCTTTCCTAGAAGACGAGCAAAATCTTCGTCCGAGAAGCCGAAGGACTTAATACTGTCCATGGAATAAAATCGATGGAAAGAAGGAAAAATCCTAAAGAAAGGAAGGTGAAAAAAGCCGAAGAAAGGTTCTTCAGAAAAAGTCCCGGAATTTATTTTCAAAGGTATTCAAATGGTCCACTGTGCTCCCTAGCTGGATGAAGGTAGTGAAGAAGATAAGGCACATAAGAAGGCAAGCTAAGGCAGGATACTAGGAAAAACTCAGTCAAATTGCATCAAGTATCTGGCAAAAAAAAACGTTTGGGGCAACCATGCAAAAAGGGCACTTTCCTACAGTACTGTATATAGCTTGCTACACTAACGCAATGTTCTTTTCCATCCTGATGTTCAGAGTACTTGGTGTCCAAGCATAAATCAGGCCCTACGTGTTGCCCATGAAATACGTAACTATTCTCAAAATGTACCGTGAAGCACAGTGCTGGATGTTTGGATAATTTATAATTTGTGTGTGATTTTTATTTTCAACCTTCTAAATATTTGTATATTCATTAGATGCAGAGAGCTTATTTGAACATGAGTTGGGGGCCCTGAACATGGCTGCACTACAGCGGAAAGAACAAAGAGCTGGCCTCCTCAGCAATCTAGGACCATGTTGTAAAGCACTATGCTCAAGAAGGGACTTTGCAATTCGTAAACAGTTAGTAAAAAATGAGAAGGTAAGTGCCTATATTTTTAAAACAGTATAAGCATAGTGGAAGAGTTGCACTTACATAAACATTTTTTTTTTGTTGCTTTTCTGCTTGTTTACTAGGAAAAATAAGATGGATTCAGAACTACCTACCAGTAAATATGCAGTACATTACATAATTTTTTTACAACTCATTTAAATTTATTAAGTAGATCTTTCCCACATTTCACTTTCAAATGACACAACAGGATTGTCTGACAGACAACAGGACCTATTTCTTTGTTCGGTACAACCAGCCGCGCTATTCTACAGAGAAAATAATTTAATTCATAGCATTATGCGTATGTCGTGTTTAAAAGTTTCGTACCTCCATGATCAGAGTGATCATTATGTGAAATATGTTGAGGTAATGATTGTGTTGGGTTGTGATCAAATTGTATGCTAATTATGGTACTTTGCGTGAAAGATGATTTCCCAAGGAACACTTAAACCACTGATTCCTCACACAAAAGTCTCCAGGAGTCAGATTAAATCTGCGGCATTTTATTCAGCAATGCTCCCATGTACCAATAGGTAGGTCTCTGTAACCACAGAAATGGCCGAGCTGTATAGAAGTGCCACCCCTGCGTCCTGCCATCAGTTCTTCTTTCCACCCCTTTTGATGTGAATCCGTAGCTCTGCTCCCAAAAATTTCAGTTTTTCAACGTCTTCCTAATTATTTCAGACAGTGTGCCAGGGATAATGTTGCACCTAAAAACGTGATGCAATACCGTACTGGGTATGCAGGGCCCAGATGATTGTCATGGATCTGTACAATGTGCATCTTTGTGCATATCATCACAGGACTCACTTGTGCGATGATATGCTGTTTTCTGCATCCGAAGGTTATTCGGGCGTGGGAGACAAAATTCTTTATCGCAGAACATACGATTTCGCTCCCACTCCAGTCACTTGCGATTCACTGTCCCAGTGAAGGAATCGGTCCAATGAGAAATCCTATTCCTTCTTGAAGTCTTCTGGGAAGTCAAATTCTAAATCGAGCGAGGAGGCACTAGGATGCCCACCCATGGGCCACTTGCCTCAAGTGTCTTCGGACTCCAATCGGGTCCTGTAGTGGGTCCGGGCATGCCCCGACTTCCCCAGGTCGTTGTTGGCATTCAAGGAGACATCACTGCGACCTTTTCAGGCATTTTTGGCTCTTTCTGACACACATTCAAACCCCACAGAACAGTGCAGTTTTCTTGTTGGACTCCTGCTGGAGGGCCCTCCCTCTACACCAGTTGATCCCCTGGCACCATTTCCTGGGTTTGTACAAACGCCGGCTTATGCTTTCACTCTGCCTCAGACCCATACCATTCCCTTCTGTGTCAACTGTTAGTAGCAGAGAGCGACCCAATTCCGATGCCGGTAACTGATCCCAACCCAATATCTGCCCACTCCAGGCCTGTATAAGATTACAGACGTGCAACCAGTCAGGTTGCAACCCGATATTCATCTGTGATCTTTGTCTCAAACCACTACCAGTGAGACACTAGAGACTTTTTTGAACTTGATGCGTTTTTAGAATATGCAAAATGTCCCCCTGACACCGATGATAAAGAGGAGGTAGACAACCTAATTCCTCCCTACTATACTGAACATGTACTTTACCCGGTTATATAAAATGCAACCTGGAAAAGTCTCCATTAAATAAGCTAGACTTTGCTCCTAGAACACCAATGGAAGAAAGTGCCCTTATTGCCATAGTAGGGAGAAGGGCAAAGGAGGTGCTAGACTTAGTCGCATACTGTTGAAACGAAGACAAATTTACTGAGATTCATCACTTGGGTGCATCTTCTATCGAGCCTATTGCCTTTACCGAATTAGATTTTTATTAGACATGGCATCCGATTCCTGAAAGTGTGGTGGTACAGTCACTCCTAATGCCTTTCCAACCAACTCTCTGGATGGAGAGTTGAAACTTATAGATGCCTTTGGAAAGAGAATGTTCTCTACCACTAGTTTAGCCATACAATTCTTGAACACTATGCCTTCTGGGCAGGTTCACGCATGCCTTATGGTGCATGGTCAGCAGGCTTTTCGGAGCAGGTTGATTTCTCCTCTGCCTCTTAATACCCTGCTGCACTGCCTGCCAAGCTGCTTTAACTTGCTTTTACAGTCGCTCACTCGGCTGGTATTCGGCACCATATGGCATTTCCTCCCTGGCTGAAGATCCATCACGTTAGGCAGACGAGATTTACGAATCATTCCAAGGGGTTACGTTCTACCATTTCTTCCCTGCCCCATTATTCTCCCACATCAGAGCAACTCTTATTGTATCCTTCCGCAATCCTACTGCAAGAAGTCAACCCTTTTCTGCCAAGGTGCTGTTGTGAGAGCCTGCTTCGGAGAGTGTACACAGAGTGCCAATCGCCGTACTTCCTCATTTGAAGAAGGATTAGGGATACAGGCCTATACTGGACTTTCGTCCACTGAATGACTTTCTACAGAAGGACATATTCAAGATGATCACCCTTTCCCAGATTTTTTCTGTTCTAGAGACTGGATGGTGTCTGTAGGAAGCAGACTATATATAGTGGACCAAAACGAGGTACAGTGTGTGAAGAGTCCAGGCAACCCTCACTGGTTTGCAGAGGCAAAAATGATAACACTAAATGCTCTCTTTTGTGGTAGTGTGGGTGAGCAGTTTAGGCTTATCAGAGGGTAGAGCTGAAGATTTGTTGTACTCAGAGAGGCAATAAATTAGAGACACACAAGAATAAATCCAAGACCAGTTTGAAAAAATAATGTTATATAAATTCTGACACCAAGAACTTTATCAAGTAAGCACTTTTTAAAATATTGATTTTCACAGGTAAGTAAAATGTTCACTTAAATGCGTCTTCACGCAGCAATGCTTTCCTATGAGGAAAAAGGCATATGTTGCATACAGTTATTTACAGTCTGTTTCTGGGGTTCTCCAACATCACCACCACCAGCAGTTACTCGTTACCTGCCTTGGGGTGTCCTGGTGCAGAGGTGCTAGTCGGTAGCTATGCGCACTATGCTACGTTGATGGATAGAAGGGGGGCCACCTAGAAACGGGCTGCAGATGGGAGCTTGAGGACAAGTCAAGGAGCTCCCAACGGGGGGCTTGGGTCAATAGGGTCCTGGGAGCAAGGGGCACAGCTGGTTCGTCAGTACCCGGGCTGGGGCCTCAGGTGCAGAGTAGATAAATCAGCTGGGCTCTGTGTGTCCTAGGTCCTCGCGGTTGAGTGTGCAGAAATCAGGACAGCTGGGCAACTCTAGAAGTGGGTCTCTGTAGCGCTGATGTCCCTCAATGGCTGCTCGGTCTCAGTGCTGTTAGAGTCCCAAATAGTCTACCAATAGAATCCACAAGGATCCCAGTAAAAACCTACCTTGGATTAGGTACTCTAAAAATGGTAATGTCCTGGACTAAAGATTCCTAGAAAAACATTCGTTTTTCTAGAGTCCCCTCACTCACCTAGGGTTGCCCCAGGGTGACATGCTTCATCATAGGGGTCCTCCCAGGCATCTACTGTCTGGGGCGTGCTGCAACTTGCGTATTACGTAGGAGCACTTTTTTATTTGTACTATGTGTAGTGCTGTGCATGTGGAGTGAATAAAGTGAAAAATGAATAAAAATTACCTAGATAGTGAGCCCTAACTTTATTCTGCTCCTATCTGGTAAATGTTAATAAAATGGGGCTAGTAACAGAGAACAGTAACAATTATGTGAAGCTGCCCCTATTTACTTTGTCGACATGTTTCGTGGTTACCCCAACCACTTCCTCAGGACCACACAAGGACCAGCCCTGTGTGTACCACTCCGTGCATTAAATAAAAAATATTTTTATACAGCAAACGTACTAGGTCTGCTTATTTGGTTCCATACATACGTTTCCCTTGTGGAAAGATATTCGTAGTCACCTTAGGATGATGTATCTGTTTGAGAGATATAATGACACACATAAATTAGACAAAAACCTCTGTCCACAGGATATCGTGGACGGGGAAACAAAAGCGATGTACAATATATTTTGGTGCTAAGAATCTCTTGTGAATAAAATTGCTAAAATGCGTTTACTAAAAAAGTGCTCAAGTGAACTGTGGGGACACAGACAATACACACATATAAACATAAAAACATAATGAATTCCGCTGTTATCACCTACGTTTTAGAAAGTAATATTATACTTCATGGGGTTGCTGGGGCGGAGGGTCTCTAGATACCTAAATTGGAGAGTTTTAGAGAGTCAAGGTGATGAGTAAAAACTCCTTGTTGGCGGGCTAAGAACTTTAGGAAAGAAAGGATTACCGGCAAGACCTGACAGAACTCTGCCGCAATAGATTAGCTATAGAATCTTACTTGTCTAAGTAGCACCTCCAGCCGTAAAGCCTACTGTCTCCCAGGAACACTGCATACTAACGAGTCGTTACCGGAGCTCAGGTTAAATGTACCTAGGAGGCGGGAAAAAAGCCTGTGGAGTGTACGCTAGTGCGCTAACTCACGTAATAGCGGGCGTAATCTTGAAATAGTATGTTGCTTTAACATGCGTCCCGATAATTCTATTTAACATTCTCAGCGTGAAAATTGACTTCTTCACAATGCATTCAGATTATAGTTTCGAAATACCGAATTGAGGTTATAAGAATAAAGGTTTATAAGCTACTGAAGGTTACAAAGAAAAATGGAAAGGGAAAAAAGACTTGCGCCCCGTTATTTCTGAAGACTACACACATGGAAAAGGAAGGAGGACTAACGCCCTGTTACTTCTGAAGACAAATCTAATAGTGGGTGCATCAACGTAAATTGTTTATTCATACCTTAAGATTTCTTGGTATTGGATTTGCCAAGTTACTATATGAATATTCGTAGATAACCATGAGTGGGACGGTTAAAAGGAATGTATTCCAAGTGTTTATTATTTTCATCATAATATAGAAGGTATTTGAGCCTTCATAATCCTCCTTTTTTCATACCTTCTTATTCTCTCAAAATATAATAATATATAAAGAGGGGGCTGAATCATGCGAAGGTTATTCAACATAAACATACGCTGCACCCCTTGGATAGTACATCTTAAATGCCAGGCTGTATATCTAGTATTGATCGTTTTCGCCATCACCTATACATAGGGGTTTTATCAGTGATGATAGTGACTATTGATTTAGGATGTTACAATTTTTTGCATAAGAATAATACTGGATACTTTTTTTTGATTATTGATTACGCCCTAGTTCACCGGAACATATTCTGGTTGTTTATACACACAGAGTTCTTAGTCCGCGACTTAGCATATTCCACGGGATGTTATCGTTGAGGCCCTTCATGTCGGTACGTAGTTTGTATACCCATATTTGTTCTTTTTCATGTAATCGATGTTCCAGGTTGTCACCAGCTCTGACTTTCTCAATAATAATCAAGCGCATGTCATTGGGGGAGTGCTTTTTCTCCAGGAAATGATTGGTCATTTTGGTACTTGTCCTCAGACATCGGATGGTACTACGAAGTTCACTAATTCTTGTTGAGGTCTTTCTTGTGGTCATTCCCACATAATGAAGATTACATGGACACGTGATCAAATATACAGTGCCAGTGGATTGGCAATTTGTGAATGTTCGAAGATCCCAGGCTAAACCTGTATTGAAAGTGAATTTGGTGGTTTTTGTAGTTAGATGGCAGACGCTGCAGTTACCACACGGATGGTGGCCTTTAGGGAGATTGCTTATTTGTTGATTAACCCATTAGGTTTGTGGGCATGTGTGTACCAATATATCCCTCGGGTTTTGACTCCTCTTGTGTGAAAACATTGGTGTTGGTATGTTAAGGCTGCTGCTGTTAAGGGTGGTCCAATGTTTTTTGACCACTTTTGCCACTTGATCAGACATTGTGTTTTATGTGGTTATGCAAATAGGGCGTTTGGTCTGCTCTGATATTTCTTTCTCATATGTTTCAAGGAGGGCTTCCCTGTTATTGTTGCCTGCTCTTTTGTGTGCCTTTCTTATTACAATTTTTGGATACTTTCTTTGTTTTAGTTTCACTGCGAGATCGTTCGCTTGTTCCACATAGTCATATTTTTCTGAACAGTTCCTTCTTAACCTCAATAATTGTCCATAGGGTAAGTTTGCTTTGAGATGTCGGAGATGAAAGCTATCATATCTCAGTAGGCAATTTTTTGCAGTTGGTTTAAAATGGGTGGTTGTTCGTAGTCCTTCACTAGAAGCATGTATAATGAGATCAAGGAATATTAATTCGGATCTGCTCATGGTGTGGGTGAATTTTAAAAACCTGTCTTGTTCATTGAGCCAATTGAGAAAGTCAACTGCTTCTTTTTCATTGCCTTTCCAGATCATGAAGTCGATGTATCTCCACCATCCTTTTATCTTACCTAGATAAGGGTTAATGTCATTGAGGATTTTGTTGGTTTCTAGGTGGTAAACGTAGAGGCCTGCCACACTTGGAGCGAAGGTGCTTCCCATACTAATACCGTGTTGTTGATTGAACAGGAGATGTTCAAATATATATATATACCACCTAAGGACAGGGAATTCCTACTATATATATATATCAAGACCTCTTATAATACAAGTGGCGGCCTCGCGATCCCAGACGGACCCAGGACTTCCTACCCAGACGGCAGCCTTAGCCTCGCGGTCCCAGACGGACCCAGGGCTTCCTACCCAGACGGCAGCCTTAGCCTCGCGGTCCCAAACGGACCCAGGACTTCCTGCCCAGACGGCAGCCTTAGCCTCGCGGTCCCAAACGGACCCAGGACTTCCTACCCAGACGGCAGCCTTAGCCTCGCGGTCCCAAACGGACCCAGGACTTCCTACCCAGACGGCAGCCTTAGCCTCGCGGTCCCAAACGGACCCAGGACTTCCTGCCCAGACGGCAGCCTTAGCCTCGCGGTCCCAAACGGACCCAGGACTTCCTACCCAGACGGCAGCCTTAGCCTCGCGGTCCCAAACGGACCCAGGACTTCCTACCCAGACGGCAGCCTTAGCCTCGCGGTCCCAAACGGACCCAGGACTTCCTACCCAGACGGCAGCCTTAGCACGAGTTCATCCTATGATCACCCTAACATACAACAAGGGAATCAGTGTTACTATTTATCAGATCACACAAGAACCGCCAGTTTGAGCACAACCTGTTCTCTGGTTCGAGGGGCTCCTCTCTCCCTTATTCAGTTACCACTTACCTGATCAGGGTTAACATCTGT
Organism: Triturus cristatus; assembly: GCF_964204655.1. Classification (NCBI taxonomy): domain Eukaryota; kingdom Metazoa; phylum Chordata; class Amphibia; order Caudata; family Salamandridae; genus Triturus; species Triturus cristatus. Next base: position 436,550,890 of record NC_140591.1, on the reverse strand, counting down.
TCATGTCAAGTCACAGCTGACTAGAAGAATAGGCTACCCTCTTATACAAGAACACGCAGCACATGTTGATTCACTACAAACTGACTTTATTATATATCATATACGCAAGCACATAACATTACTGTGTAATACATAACCTGTAAAGAAAAGTGAAAGATTAGGTTGTACACTCTAATAAGAAAGGGGTCGACATCACCTTAGTTGTGTGTAGCCTGCACTCAATGGTCATCTAGGTTCCCTTCTCGTCTGTGCCTCGGCTCGCCTGGAGATCACACCTCCGTAGCTCCCTTCTCCGAGTCACTGGGACCTCTTCCTCATCGGCTACTCTCTCCTCTCTGGCAATTCTGCTAGAAGAGTATCTGTCTCTTGGTCTTTCTCCGCCCTCAAGTTTGTCATCTGTCTTCCCTGGAATAAGTAGTAGCTTTTCTGCTAACGGCTAGGTGCCGCCTATGGATTGAAAGAATAAGTGCCAGTATCTGCCTCAGACTTTCACTAATATAGAGGTGCATTTTCTCATGGAAAATTCCAGCCCGTAACCTGCCGCCCACCAAATTCTTGTACCTCCCCGTGCCAAGGACACTTTCCCAGCCGGCCGGCCTGATGTAGCGTCTTCGGCATGAAGAAAAATACAATCCTTCGATAAGGGCCGGTCTGAACCGGTTCTCTCCAAGCGAATAACACCTCATAACTAAAACATCCCCTTTAACCTAGAAGCATCTCAAGCTGCTGGAGCAGAAAGAAAGATGGAGTCTCCCCCGTTTGAGGCCTACCAGGCCTGAATTCAGCACGGCTCCATGAAATACCCTCACTACAGGGCAGGCTATCCCTAAGGCTAACGAATCTATCCCCTAGGATATGTGTGCAAGCCCTGATCTATGGGGAAGAACACAGGATCATGTCGAAGTGCCTAGAAAATAGACTTCATTCACTACTCTAACCCTGAGGCTTGAATGGTAGAGAGACTGAAGTCACCCTAATCACCCATCAACACAATAGGGCCGGGAAAATCGAGCAGTACATTTCACCCTTGACTTCAGTCTATTATACATTCATTAAACAGAACTAACATCTGTGGGGGAATAATATGAAACAAAGCTAACTGATCTATGTCTAGTACCAAATGTGCAAAATTGAAGTAATGAAGGAATACACTGAATAAAGCAACAAATAGAAATCAAAACAGCGATGGTAATTAGAATACCTCCCAATATTCGACGTAACAGATACAGGTCAGGTAACCAATTAAAGAGCCAGTCAAACCAGCCCTGGTCAATGTGTTTTCTAACTACCTCCGTCAAATCATGTAACTTGTCAATGTGGGCGCGAATAGATTGTGTATGATCAGACAAGTTAAAACAACAAAGACCCTCAAAATCAGAGCAGTCATGTCCATGTTTAAGCAAAAGATAATCAATGGCTGCTCTATTTTGCAAGATGGCTCTACGTTCACCCTGGGCGTCTAACAGCATGTCAGATAGGACTGTAGAAGTATGATTAATGGATTTCACCATCCAGCAGGCCATTTTCCCAATAGATTTGGCATTATAAACTGCCAAAGCAGGAACACCAATAATTGAAATAGCTAGGCTAAGGTATTCAGACTTGGAATATAAATGTAAAGATGAGTCACAATCCTCCTGTAACATCACAGTATCTCGAATCACACGAGAGTTGGCATTCGGATGTGACGAGAACATCAGTAAACTTAATCTCGTAATGGCACAAGGGCCTCCGGAAATGTTTGCAGGGACATATGGCCAGGAAGTATTACCACATGAGAAAAGCCATCCGGCAGGTAGTAACATCGTGCGATAATGACTGGGGGTAACTACCAAACTATTGCAAGTCATATTGTTCTGAACTGAAACACATGTGGTCGGTGTCCTTTGAAAGCACAAAGTCCGTTCATGAGCTGTAAATGAAGTGGCACCTTTCAATTTTAGGCGTAGACATTCAGAGATCGCACTAGGATTACACGTAAGGAAGAAACATAAGTCACCTTGTGTGATATTATAAGTAACTATTTGGGACTGGATGGGGGGTTGCTCGTCTGGCATTTCAGTACATAAGGGGCAATACACATGGGTAGCGAAATCACCCAGGAGAACATTGGGGCGAGCCTTTGAAACATTGAAAATGTGAATTAGAGTTTCCAGTGAGGCAGGGACAGCAACCAGGCAGGTCGCCAAGATGTCATGTACAGATCTCATCGGTGTCAAACAGAAGTGAGGGGCATCAGTCACCCTCTTAGCTAGTGATGTCCAAAAGTTCGATGATGAATCCCACGCAGCGAAGGAACGTAACACTCGGGTTCTCAGTTCATCCCGGGTTGACGGGATCCCTTCTCTCTCGTCGAACCATCCCAAAAGGAGTCCAGCGCCGACACATCCTGCAGCAACAGTCCAAAGAATGATCTGAAAGAGAGTCAAATACAGGCATTAATCATTCTCGTAAATAACATTTGTCAGCCGGGACCGCTTCCCAGCTATCTTTCCCTGGTCTCATAACCAAAATGGTATTGTCCTGACCGGTGGCAATGACCTCTGCTTGTTCAGGGGGATTCTTAGGCGACTGCACCCAAACCCTAGCCCCAGGGTTATCCGTAGAGCCAAAACCTTTCTGGCCTCGTACAGTTAGCAAAGTTGGGGCAGCGCCTTTCATTAATGAACCACTGAAAACAGGCATAATGAGTAATTGAGCCACTCGGTCAGTGCGGTGTATCAGTAAGTCAACCTCACTGCTATTCAGCAGGAGCACCTTAATCTCTCCCTGATAATCACTGTCAATGATTCCTCCAAGCACCTGAATGCCTTTTACTGCCAGCCCCGATCTAGGGGCGATCAATCCGAAATTCCCAGGTGGTATATGAACACCAACACCGGTAGCAATGATGACCCGATCCTTACTTTTTATAACGGTGTCATCCATGGCATGCAAGTCTAAACCTGCCGACCCTGGGGTCGCTCTACATGGAGCCAAAGCTCCGGGAGTAACTTCCCAGTACATCAGTCTCTCTGATTTCATTAGGCTGAGCCTTAACATTCGGGGGAAACAAACGCATAAGTGGAGATTCAGCATTTAGAAAAGGACGATTATTCAAAATCAATATTGCTTGGGGCAAAAAGTCTCGCCAATTTTTATACTTGTCATCTGTTAATTTACGCAGCTGATCCTTTAGCAGGCCATTCAACCTTTCCACAAGACCCGAGGCCTGTGGATAATAGGGTATATGGAATATCCATTCAATATTGTTTTCCACACAGAATTCCTGTACCAATCTTCCACGAAAATGGGATGCATTATCAGATTGAATTTGGAATGGCACACCATAATACATGATAATCAATTCCAATGTTTTAATGGTATTCAATTGGGTAGCTTGCTTACAGGGAAGGGCAACCAACAAGCCACTGTATGTATCAACAATAGTGCAAACATATTGACAATTCCTGCTCATGGGAAGTGGACCAATGTAATCAATTTGCCAAATTTGAGCGGGCAGTTTCCTGCGATGTAAATGACCTTTAACAATTTGGGGCACTTTGCGCTGTCTGATATGCTGACAAATGGGACAATGTAAAATAACATTCTTGATCAAATCTAAGGGAATATAAATTCCTCGATCAGCAGCCCACCTGCTAGTGGCTTTCTCTCCAAAATGTCCTGCCTTCTGGTGGGCCCATTTCGCCAATCCCGCCATATCAGAATCTTGCCTGTCCACCACTGCCTCAGCAATTTTAGATTTCTCATCTGCAATGTTATGAAAAAATTTGTCAAGAGAATTTATAGGGGTGTGAGCATCCACATGGAAGATTGTAACAGTACTCTGTGGGAGCATCTCCCAAATCTCTTGCCATAACTCTTTTCCCCACAACTGTTTTGAATGCAATTCCCAATTATGGGAATGCCAAGTCGGTAACCAAACTGCCAGTCCATTGGCAGTAGACCAAGAGTCGGTGAAAATATGACATGTGCCGGGTAATTCTTGTTTCAGGACTTGATAAACAGCATACAATTCAGCAAATTGGCTGCTCTTACCTTCACCAGTTGTGCTCAGCAGTTTCTGTGTGATCGGATTATAGGACACCGCTTTCCAGTGCCGTTTCGGCCCTATGAACCTTGCTGAACCATCCGTAAACCAGACATGGTTCCTGTCCTCCGCGGACAAATCATCAAAGGGTCTACCCCACTTGACAGGAGACTCCTGTACTAAAGGTACGGAACATACACTCTCAGTCTCAGTCGATGGCGCTCGCGCCACCTGCTCATGTAAAGATGCAACTCCTTTCTGTCCCACACGTGCCCTGTCTTGTATATACCATTTCCATTTAATCACACTCGCCTCTTGAGCGTGTCCAATGCGGTGAGTTTTTGGCGAACTCATAACCCACTGCATAATAGGAATCTCAGGTCGCAAAACTATATCATGTCCCAAAGTCAATTGCTCGGTATCCACCAGAGCCCAATAACATGCAAGTAACTGTTTCTCAAAGGGTGTATAACGCTCACTAGCATCAGGTAACTTTTTGGTCCAGAAACCCAACGGCACTCTACTCCTGCCTTGCTTCTGCCACAAACTCCAATTCGCATAAAGGCCCTGTACAGACACATTTAAATCTACCTCCCCATCACGTACGGGCCATAAATCCAAAGCATGTTGAATTGCCTCTTTTGCTAGGTCGAACGCATCTTGCTGTGGTGTATCCCAATCAAACGCATTCTTTTTACGGGTGACACGGTACAAGGGGGCCAATATTTGACTCAAATGAGGAATATGCTGACGCCAAAAACCAAATAAACCAATGAAGCTTTGGGCTTCTTTCCTATTCCTTGGAACTGCAAAATCAAGAATTTTCTGTTTAACCTGAGGGATCACTTCACGGTGCCCTTCATACCAATTAATACCCAAAAATTTCACAGCCTGGGACGGGCCTTGTAGTTTATCCGGATTGATTTCCCAACCTTTCTCACGCAGGCACCCAATGACTCTGTCCAATTGGGTCTGAACTTCCTCTTGTGTTTCGCCTTGGATCAAAACATCATCAATATAATGACACATCTGAACCTGTGGATGAACCGGTACCTCAGCCAAATGCTCTGCCACCAGCCGGTGACATATAGTAGGGCTATGCACATAGCCCTGAGGAAGACTCCTAAACGTCATTTGACGCCCATTCCACGTAAAACTGAACTGTTCCTGACACTCAGGGGCAATCGGAATCGAAAAGAAAGCATTAGCAATATCAATTGACGCATACCATGTACCCGGATGTTTTTGGATTCTTTCAATTAGGGTAATAACATCCGGTACTGCAACGGTCAAAGAGGGTGTGTGTTTGTTCAATTCTCGATAATCAACAGTCATACGCCAAGAATTATCACTTTTACGTACAGGCCAAACAGGATTATTCCAAGCAGAAGTAACTGGGGCTATAACACCTGCATCCACCAACTCCTGAATAGTGGTACTAATCTCCTCATGACCACCCGGAATACGATACTGCTTCTGACAAACCACTTTTGTCGCCTGAGGAACTGTTATGGGGGGCATTCGTAAACGACCAACCCGTATAGGCCTGGACGATATATAATGCGTAGTTCCAAATTGGTAACATCCATCATCTAAATGCAAAGTCATTCCTTTCAAAATATCTATTCCAATTATGAATTCCAAGAGAGGCACCACTAGTACAGAGTATTCTTTTCTAGGAATTCTACCTATTCTCATTTCAAGTAATGTTTGAATTGCGGGAGTTTCCTTTCCACCTAATCCGGTAATTGTAAAAGGCTGACCTTTAAACTTCTTTGATTTACCATGAATAAGAGTGGCCTCCGCTCCTGTATCTACCAATGCTCGGGCCCTTTGGATATTACGATGTCTCCAATAAATTTCAATATCTACATAGGGTCTATTATCTCTGTGAGCCCATCTGTGTACTGGAGCTTGACCTATTTCCTAGTCATGTTTACTGCATTCTGTGTACCAGGATAAATCAGGATAAAGACTCTCACGCTTCTTAGGTATCGGTACCTCCTGTTCAAATCCATTCCCAGTACGAAATGGATTTGTGTCTTCTGCAGTACAGTGCTGGTTTCGATCGGCCAGATTATGACGATCCTCTCTCCTCCTCAACTCAGGGGATTGATCCCTATCATCTCTACGTCTGCTGTAAATATAATCATTTTTTCCCCTCTCTCTTTCCTCTTCTCTCTCTCTGTCTCTCTCTCGACGGGGGGACATATCACGTACATAACGTCGGTCATCACGACGAACAGAGCGCCCACGGCGGTCGTCATCACCGCTACCGTCAGAACCACCGCGATCACACTCAGACATCCGAACACGCCGGGCACCCTCCTTCCGATCCAAGCCACGTTTGCGAAACAACTCACACAAACGAGCAGTTGTCTCACCGTCAATGTCCTCCCTCCGCACACCATCGGCCAGAAGACCAGAAAAGATATCACGTCTAGTAAGTTTATTGTCACCAGGAGTACGAGTGTCAGGCCGGGACTGACGTTCAGGTTTAAACCACTCGCCTAACTCACCGAGTTGGCGTACCGATTCCAGTACTGTAGATAACACGTTACCAGTTTGATTAATCAATAAAGTCATCATGACCTGCTTATAAGCAACAGGGGAAGAACGAATAATACGATTCCGCACAGAAGATGTCAACGAACCATCAAGCAACCTGTCAGCAGTACCTAGAAAAATCGCCGTTTTCATCACCTCTTCTTTGAGACGTTGTGCAGCGTCGCGCAAAGTATACCACTGTTTGTCATTCACAGGCCAATCAGACTCAGTAGGGTATTTTATATAACAACCCTCAGTCGCCAATTGAAGTAAAGAAATTTGACCACCACCATTATAGTTACGAAAATGATCCTGCACAGTAGAATCCGAGCTCAAGGAACAAAACTTCAAACAATCACCATTATCCAACATAATGCCAGCAGCGCCCAGTTCATAAAGGCGCACCATCCATGTGAGCAATGTCTCACCAGCTCGCTGCCGAAATCGCTGCAAAATATCACTAATTTCCTGTTGAGTAAAGTCCTCTAAAGAGTCTAAAGAATTACCCTGCGGAGCAGCAGGAGACTGCTGCAATTTCCGACGAAAAACTGGATGCACCGAGACCGCGGGGTGAGCATCACAAGGAGCTCGACCAGTACACGTAGAGGAACAACCAGTGGAAGAAGCATCAACCCCACTCGAAGGACGAGCGCAATCACGGGGTGCACCATCAGGGGTGCGAGAAGCAGGCTTACAATCATGGCGGGAGCGGGAGGACTCGCACTTAACAGATTCCTCACCCGAGGAACAAGAATCACTCGAATTCCAGATATTACCATCCCATTCATCAGGATTCCAATCCAGTCCGGCTTTCGCCACGACCAGACGCACCTTTCGCGTCGAAACCCGGCCGCGCCGATTTTTGTATTTATAACGGGCAATTCGCACAGCCGCCCTCTCGGCAATAGTCTGGTAAGTCTCAAGTTTGTCAGCAAGCAACTTATTTTGACACCGCAACAAAGTATGAGAATTCTGAATCTCAACAAAGTGCGCTTCAACATCCTTAAGAGAGATCTGTAGCTTCAACAACCTCTCATGCAGAATCCTGTACGCAGACAGAACAATCCAACCTCTGCGCCCCAAAACGGGAATCTCCTCACCCTTCGATACGGGTGCCTTCTGTAAACAAGTAATCACATTAGCCGGCTCCGCCAGCTCCAAAGAAGAATTCCAATTCTCACTCAAACCAGTAGAATCAGCCCACTCACGGGCTAAGGCTTCATAAGGCGTTGAATCCCATCCGGGAATATCAACGGGCAACTTAAAAGTAGATTTAGATTTTCTAGAAAACATCGTGAAAAAGAAAGAAGAAAAGAAAGAAAAAGAAAAGAAAGAAGAAGAAAAGCTAGACACACAAGTATACCACAAATAATATACAAACAAAACCACGCACACGCCGAAAGCAAACACGAGACAACACGACGCACACAGGTTTCGAAAACGGTTCGTGACGCCAAATGTTCTGCTTGGGTTGTCGGATCAGATAGAACCCGCTCAACAGAGCCTTTCTAACCCAGCCAGAACGTTACCCCCTCCCTAGGGCCTATTCACAATAAGTAACCACATATATATATATATACCACCTAAGGACAGGGAATTCCTACTATATATATATATCAAGTCCTCTTATAATACAAGTGGCGGCCTCGCGATCCCAGACGGACCCAGGACTTCCTACCCAGACGGCAGCCTTAGCCTCGCGGTCCCAGACGGACCCAGGGCTTCCTACCCAGACAGCAGCCTTAGCCTCGCGGTCCCAAACGGACCCAGGACTTCCTGCCCAGACGGCAGCCTTAGCCTCGCGGTCCCAAACGGACCCAGGACTTCCTACCCAGACGGCAGCCTTAGCCTCGCGGTCCCAAACGGACCCAGGACTTCCTACCCAGACGGCAGCCTTAGCCTCGCGGTCCCAAACGGACCCAGGACTTCCTGCCCAGACGGCAGCCTTAGCCTCGCGGTCCCAAACGGACCCAGGACTTCCTACCCAGACGGCAGCCTTAGCCTCGCGGTCCCAAACGGACCCAGGACTTCCTGCCCAGACGGCAGCCTTAGCCTCGCGGTCCCAAACGGACCCAGGACTTCCTACCCAGACGGCAGCCTTAGCCTCGCGGTCCCAAACGGACCCAGGACTTCCTGCCCAGACGGCAGCCTTAGCCTCGCGGTCCCAAACGGACCCAGGACTTCCTACCCAGACGGCAGCCTTAGCCTCGCGGTCCCAAACGGACCCAGGACTTCCTACCCAGACGGCAGCCTTAGCACGAGTTCATCCTATGATCACCCTAACATACAACAAGGGAATCAGTGTTACTATTTATCAGATCACACAAGAACCGCCAGTTTGAGCACAACCTGTTCTCTGGTTCGAGGGGCTCCTCTCTCCCTTATTCAGTTACCACTTACCTGATCAGGGTTAACATCTGTTCATGTCAAGTCACAGCTGACTAGAAGAATAGGCTACCCTCTTATACAAGAACACGCAGCACATGTTGATTCACTACAAACTGACTTTATTATATATCATATACGCAAGCACATAACATTACTGTGTAATACATAACCTGTAAAGAAAAGTGAAAGATTAGGTTGTACACTCTAATAAGAAAGGGGTCGACATCACCTTAGTCGTGTGTAGCCTGCACTCAATGGTCATCTAGGTTCCCTTCTCGTCTGTGCCTCGGCTCGCCTGGAGATCACACCTCCGTAGCTCCCTTCTCCGAGTCACTGGGACCTCTTCCTCATCGGCTACTCTCTCCTCTCTGGCAATTCTGCTAGAAGAGTATCTGTCTCTTGGTCTTTCTCCGCCCTCAAGTTTGTCATCTGTCTTCCCTGGAATAAGTAGTAGCTTTTCTGCTAACGGCTAGGTGCCGCCTATGGATTGAAAGAATAAGTGCCAGTATCTGCCTCAGACTTTCACTAACATAGAGGTGCATTTTCTCATGGAAAATTCCAGCCCGTAACCTGCCGCCCACCAAATTCTTGTACCTCCCCGTGCCAAGGACACTTTCCCAGCTGGCCGGCCTGATGTAGCGTCTTCGGCATGAAGAAAAATACAATCCTTCGATAAGGGCCGGTCTGAACCGGTTCTCTCCAAGCGAATAACACCTCATAACTAAAACATCCCCTTTAACCTAGAAGCATCTCAAGCTGCTGGAGCAGAAAGAAAGATGGAGTCTCCCCCGTTTGAGGCCTACCAGGCCTGAATTCAGCACGGCTCCATGAAATACCCTCACTACAGGGCAGGCTATCCCTAAGACTAACGAATCTATCCCCTAGGATATGTGTGCAAGCCCTGATCTATGGGGAAGAACACAGGATCATGTCGAAGTGCCTAGAAAATAGACTTCATTCACTACTCTAACCCTTAGGCTTGAATGGTAGAGAGACTGAAGTCACCCTAATCACCCATCAACACAATAGGGCCGGGAAAATCGAGCAGTACATTTCACCCTTGACTTCAGTCTATTATACATTCATTAAACAGAACTAACATCTGTGGGGGAATAATATGAAACAAAGCTAACTGATCTATGTCTAGTACCAAATGTGCAAAATTGAAGTAATGAAGGAATACACTGAATAAAGCAACAAATAGAAATCAAAACAGCGATGGTAATTAGAATACCTCCCAATATTCGACGTAACAGATACAGGTCAGGTAACCAATTAAAGAGCCAGTCAAACCAGCCCTGGTCAATGTGTTTTCTAACTACCTCCGTCAAATCATGTAACTTGTCAATGTGGGCGCGAATAGATTGTGTATGATCAGACAAGTTAAAACAACAAAGACCCTCAAAATCAGAGCAGTCATGTCCATGTTTAAGCAAAAGATAATCAATGGCTGCTCTATTTTGCAAGATGGCTCTACGTTCACCCTGGGCGTCTAACAGCATGTCAGATAGGACTGTAGAAGTATGATTAATGGATTTCACCATCCAGCAGGCCATTTTCCCAATAGATTTGGCATTATAAACTGCCAAAGCAGGAACACCAATAATTGAAATAGCTAGGCTAAGGTATTCAGACTTGGAATATAAATGTAAAGATGAGTCACAATCCTCCTGTAACATCACAGTATCTCGAATCACACGAGAGTTGGCATTCGGATGTGACGAGAACATCAGTAAACTTAGTCTCGTAATGGCACAAGGGCCTCCGGAAATGTTTGCAGGGACATATGGCCAGGAAGTATTACCACATGAGAAAAGCCATCCGGCAGGTAGTAACATCGTGCGATAATGACTGGGGGTAACTACCAAACTATTGCAAGTCATATTGTTCTGAACTGAAACACATGTGGTCGGTGTCCTTTGAAAGCACAAAGTCCGTTCATGAGCTGTAAATGAAGTGGCACCTTTCAATTTTAGGCGTAGACATTCAGAGATCGCACTAGGATTACACGTAAGGAAGAAACATAAGTCACCTTGTGTGATATTATAAGTAACTATTTGGGACTGGATGGGGGGTTGCTCGTCTGGCATTTCAGTACATAAGGGGCAATACACATGGGTAGCGAAATCACCCAGGAGAACATTGGGGCGAGCCTTTGAAACATTGAAAATGTGAATTAGAGTTTCCAGTGAGGCAGGGACAGCAACCAGGCAGGTCGCCAAGATGTCATGTACAGATCTCATCGGTGTCAAACAGAAGTGAGGGGCATCAGTCACCCTCTTAGCTAGTGATGTCCAAAAGTTCGATGATGAATCCCACGCAGCGAAGGAACGTAACACTCGGGTTCTCAGTTCATCCCGGGTTGACGGGATCCCTTCTCTCTCGTCGAACCATCCCAAAAGGAGTCCAGCGCCGACACATCCTGCAGCAACAGTCCAAAGAATGATCTGAAAGAGAATCAAATACAGGCATTAATCATTCTCGTAAATAACATTTGTCAGCCGGGACCGCTTCCCAGCTATCTTTCCCTGGTCTCATAACCAAAATGGTATTGTCCTGACCGGTGGCAATGACCTCTGCTTGTTCAGGGGGATTCTTAGGCGACTGATCCCAAACCCTAGCCCCAGGGTTATCCGTAGAGCCAAAACCTTTCTGGCCTCGTACAGTTAGCAAAGTTGGGGCAGCGCCTTTCATTAATGAACCACTGAAAACAGGCATAATGAGTAATTGAGCCACTCGGTCAGTGCGGTGTATCAGTAAGTCAACCTCACTGCTATTCAGCAGGAGCACCTTAATCTCTCCCTGATAATCACTGTCAATGATTCCTCCAAGCACCTGAATGCCTTTTACTGCCAGCCCCGATCTAGGGGCGATCAATCCGAAATTCCCAGGTGGTAT